>NC_135497.1:358801140-358936145 GCF_052857255.1 Amblyomma americanum
GCTGTAAATCGGAACGACAAAAAGGACCTCTTATACGGCGTCAGAGCTGCTGAAGCACACTTCTGAGCGGATTCCTGTGCTGCTTACGATCGCCCGTCATCATTCGCGACGTCTAGAGCAGCAAGATAGCTTTTATTCAGTAAACTTCAATAAAACGGTACCATTGGCCGGCTTCCATACACAAGAATAGGAGGCTACATTGCAGTGCGTATCTACGGAGACGCAGACAAAAATTCCAGCTCAGTCAGTGGCGCTAACTCCGCAAGCACAGACACGTTCAATACGACGTGCAGCGGGCGTGAGGAAGCCACATATATGCACTTCACGCTTTATACCAATAGAATATATCGCAGTACACATTGTGAACTTGTTGGAACTTTGTAGAAAACTCTACTCTTTCAACTGCCAGCTGTTTCACATTCAGTTAAGAGAGTTGCCAAAAAATTTTGTTCGTTTAATGAGATGTTCAGCACTATATAGTACAAGCGCTTGTCCCGAGCAAGCAGGTAGCACAGAGTCAGCAACGGACGCTTCAAGTTTTCCTTTAATACCAGCGTGGACTAAACTAAACTACTAAACTACTGCTCCTTGCGATTAGGTAGATGCATTCTTTGCAGTTTCAACAGCAATTAGTGACAGAAGCATTCATTCACATCTGGGTTTCTTCGCATTCAAGGAATTTGAAAGCATCATGTTCTTTCTTTTTTTCAATCTTTGATAAAAGTGCATTGTTCCCCAAGTGAAAATCTCCAACTATGAGTGGCTGATATCAACCATGGTTCCAGCTGGAATCAACTGGCTTTATTTGAAAACCGGCTGGAAAGTTACTGGTCCACGTTAGAAGCCAAGTGGGATCCAACTGGTACCACTTGGGCACCAACTCCGAAGCAACTTGTTCTCGTCTGGTGCAATATGGGAGGGACTGGAAAGCAGCTGGTCCCATTTGGGAGCCAGTCGGGAGCCGGCAGTTTGTTGAAAACTGAACTGGGAAGAAAGAGTTCAGAAGCAAAGGATTACTGCAGGATCTCAAGAAAGGCATGAAATTGGGCTAGTTGGTTCTTGGGATAAGTCATATTAAAACTTCGCGAAGCAGACAGGACAGGCCTCTTCTTGTCCTGTCTTCGCGAAGTTTTAATATTGCTGATCTGCATGATCTACATGATTTCTCCTAGCAGTTAAAAATTGTCTGCAAGCTTGTTAACTTCACCACACAACCATTATACCAAATTATTAATCTATATCCCCTACATTCAAATGTGTTACCTGTGTAAATGCAGCTTTCTTTGTTAAATTTGATGAGGCTATAAGTCAACGAGAAGCGTTGCACAGGAAAGCGTACCGTTAGGTAGATTAAAATGAGGCTGGTTCAGTAGATTAAAATGAGGCTGGTTCATCAGCAGACGTCTGAGCCACTGTGTACGCTAAAAAAGAAAAATATATTGTTATGAAAAGGTCGCATGATAGACAAAGCGCATTACTAGCCACAGTTGCATTACTAGCATTTGCCGCAGTTAGCCCTCCTGTCACCCTTAAAACGCCACTGGCCAATAATCGCGTCATAAGCATCAGTTAGACAGCACGCGTCCCTCAGCTGAAGAGCCTTGGCTAACAGGGCTGACGGCACAGGCTGCTGAACTACAAACAATTATTCCTCGCAGAGAGCTCTTTTTATTACCGTGAGTTCATTAAACTGTACGTCAAGCCACCTCCAGCTATATCTGAAGCTCAATCTGCAAGTAACGCCTTACTCGGAGTAGCATTTTTCCTTCATAATCCACCTGCCCTTCTTCACGGCCCTTCTTGGCGATATCAGCCTTGAACTTAACCGTGTATTTTATCATCGTAACGCAAGCCACGCGCGCAGAGCCAGCCCGTTCGGTCCTAACAAAATCAGAATTAGGTGATTTAATGGATCATGAAATATACACATACATTTAGTAAATATAAGAGGACGTGCCAAATCCAGCGACAAAGCTGGACAAACTGCCCGCGATGCTTGCCGCTCATTTAATGCATGTGGACATGGCAGCCAGCAAAATTACTCGTCTATGTCAGAGAGCCTTGCAGAGAAACGTGGTGTACCATCGGACCGCATTTTCAACCGCGGTGATCAATGACCAGTCACGCTGTGTTAGTCATGAAAGTTACACTGTGTACGTACTCCAGACAAAAATTCAATGGACAACGGTGATGGTTCCCTCCCGAGCAAGCGAATGGCACTTGGGATGAATGTGTGTTGGCCTCGCATGCAAAACAGGGAAGCACGCGGCAGTGGGTCCAGGAACTGTCCGCGTCCGCCAACGTAAGCGTCCGCATTCCTCGCTGCGCAGCCTCGAATCGCCCGCTTGGTCGTCACGTCTCCCCAAGTGAGCTGTTCTGTTTTGCAAGTGGAAACTCCGTCTCGGAACCCATTACGCAAAATTGGACGAACAGCGCAACGAGTGCGGGGCGGCCATTGGAGCCCATATGGTTCCGTTCCTTTCGGGCTGCTGTGCTTGGCCTGGCCAAAGCGAACGCTTTCCCTCCCCGCTGCCGGCGACGGGTCAAGCCGAAGGAAAGCGCAACCTTCACGCCTTTGTGGACACGCTAAACTCCAGGAAAACTGGAGTGTTATTAGCCAGCCGGCGGACATGGGTGTTTCTTTTTTTTCCGCGGAATGTTTGAAATCGTAACACGAATGACCCCGTTGTGTGAGCACACGACGGTCTCACGACACGTGGCCCCGCCCAGAAACCCCCCGGGTGTATAAAAGCCCCACTAGTGCATGGTACGCCCTGTGTCCACTCATTTGGTTACAGTCTCTTGGTTCCTGGGAACACAACAGCTAGGAACATGAAGCCCACGGTAAGATTCGCCAGTTGGCCACAGTCGCATTCCTTTGAACATAGCTACAATTGGCAAACCATTTCGCCCTGTTGGGTCAATTTCTGTAGTTCAAGGTGTCGACAAGAAACGTTTGATGCGGTTTTCGCAAAGAGCCTTGTAAAGAAAAGGTGCGACGCAACAATTCCACAGGGTCTTCTTGCGACGCGCCTTGATAAATGACTGGATATAGCGAGTTGATATCTGATCGGTGTAATCGACAACTGAAGTTCAAGAAGCAAAAAAGGATACTTGAGTCGCCTTTTCTGCTCCCTCTTCTTCTTCAGTTTTCTGTACTGTTTTAGCTAAGTTTCAGTTATTACGTTGCAATCTCCCTACAGCCAGCAAGTCCTACAGCACGCCGCCATTTGTAATTCTAGAACATTAGCCGAGCTTCTGATCGGCTTGCGGGTGATTGGCGGCAAAACCCCGACCCACTGAAAGTGAGAAGCAATAATAGTGTCGGTAGCTGTAGTTATTACTACATGTGTTTGATGCAAGGACAGAAAACAAAGGCATTCTACTCCATGATGAAGAAAACTGGAGTGACTTTCACCCCAGTGGCGTTGCTTTATGTGAGTGTCGGCATAAAATTTGCCCCTTAAATGTGTCTCCAGTACATATATCTAACAAATTTTTTCAGCTTTCCTCTATTAACAGTTGATTACGCCTGCTCATTTGTGGTATGTTTATTCCCCCTCCACACACACAAAATCTTCGTACATAGCAGAATAGACAAAGGGTCTAAGGCACTAAGCACATGTTGAACAGGATTTTTCTCTTCATAGTAAAACGTCGTGTGCGGGTGCATAAACCTAGAGCCCTCAACCACGTGCCCCCGCAGTCGAAGATTGAGTCATGAAAGAGACAATATAGGTCGAGCAGTTACGCGTTACTTCCGTAGCGCACCAAGAATAGCCAAACAGCAGAGGCACCTAGATTGCCATCTTCAAACCTGCTATAAAGAAGCCCATCCAAAGCGTCCGCTGGTGCCGCGGCGCTCTCACGATACTGCTTACTGTCACGGTCCGTTGCCCAACTCTCGGCACCGAGAAACTTTCTTCCGCATCTTGCATAGCAGCGGGCAGAATTCGGCCTCAGTAGTGTAAACGTAAAACTCTGACGTAATCTCAACGGCGATTCGGGTCAGCAGAACGGGTGCGGCTCACAGTTCTAAATTTCCCCATTTGAGATATAAAGTGCTACTTTCGCTGCATGTCCTAATCACTGTAACACTGGCAGCCTCCGCGCTCGCACAGTGTCTAGATTCCTCGATTCACACAAGTACACGCGCGGGAAACGAAATATATATATATATATATATATATATATATATATATATATATATATATATATATATATATATATATATATATATATATATATATATATATATATATAGAGAGAGAGAGAGAGAGAGAGAGAGAGAGAGAGAGAGAACAGTACTAGAACAGAAGTCTCCTAATGCCTGCCTCTGTTTTTGCATTCGCAGCTTGTCATCGTGTTCTTCGCTCTGCTGGCCACGGCCATGGCCGGGCTCTACGGTGGATTCGGCGGCATCGGATATGGCGGATACGGAGGATATGGTGGATATGGTGGATACGGTGGATACGGAGGCTACGGAGGATACGGAGGATACGGATTCCGCGGCTTCCCGGTCGGCCGAGTGTTTGCCTACGGCTCTAGCATTAAGCACGGTTTCGGCGGATACGGGCTCGGCCTGGGTTACGGTGGATACGGCGGATACGGATACGGAGGATACGGCCACGGGTTTTACGGATAAGATCTGGACAAGTCCGATAGGGTTGTAGGCCGAAGCTACGACTAGCAATGTCCTTAGGGCACCTTGGAATGACTGCAGCCGATCAACGAGATCGGCAAATCTGCGTCTCCCTGAACCCCTTGTACAATAAACCATGCCTCAGCAACCACTGGCGTTTGAAGTGAATAGGTATAGGTTTTTGTCTCCACAGGAATCAAGACATATTTTACAGAGCCATGTACCGCTGTTTCACTCGAATGGAGAGATTCAAAAAGGCATGACCACGCCTCCTGAGGTGTGCGCTAAGACACCAGTTTCGTTTCCCTGCTTAAGGTAGCACTGCGGACAGTTATATAGAACGCTAGCGATATCCCTGAAATTTGTTGTATGCGCTTGATTTCAAGTGTTCGTGGCTCAACACGGTCTATATTTACTTTTTCATTATTTTGGAGTCAGTGAAGGTGTTATTTCAAAAGAATAAGCAGGTAACTTTCGTTGACTCCAGGGGTGTTGTAATATTATACTATAATATAACAATATTTAACCAACCCCATTCCACTTCCATTTCCCGCCTTCTGTCATTGGATGAAGCCACACCACGAAATGGGTCTCTGCCAATAACGAAGAACGAACGCGGGGCGTGGCGTCACTTCACCCAATGGCGGAGAAGATGTGAGTGAAAAATGAAATCGAATTGGAGAAGTAATTATAATACTATACCGACCCAAATGCTTAAGCACCAATATATCAAGTGAAACCTTATTAGCAGCCTTGATAGGTACTATGCCCCGTAAATATTAAACCACTCACAGTTTCTCTGGTTCATCAGAGTTTCTCTCGTCCAGAACACTGCGACCGTTCCTAGTCACCATAGTTAGTGCAAGCATCGGCGAATCGATTACTGTACAAAATGCCTTCGTCGTCAGTTTGGGGGAGCAGGCTTTCTTGTTACAGATGTCCTTGCAATATTTACTTCATTTGAAACTAAACGACATCCTTCCTCATTTTGACAAATTATATGTTTTTCTCGCCTCGAAAACTGATTTTTTTTTTCATGACTCCTTTGGCTTTCACGAGCAATGAGACACACAAGAGGATATCCGTAAACGAACAGGTAATAGCCCATTCTCCTGGTCATGGATGCTTCGTGGGACTAGTCCATGTACTGTGCATACATATAAATGCCTCTGATAAAAACCGCGGTAAATATCTGATGGGAAAAATATTCGATGGAACTAACAAAGAGAATGTTCTTGCCGAAGTTAAGAGAGACAAAATCTGCACCAAAATTTGTTGTACAGTCATGAACTAGCTGCAGCATGTTGTCGTGCTACTAAGGTTTTAGGCGTCGAAACGCAGACAGTTTCTTCAAACAGGCCTTAACAAGCTAGTTAGCATGCCAACTAGCATTATGAATATTTAAGCAACAAATGTTGCATTAAGCTTTACGCAGCTTGACGTTTATCACGAAATCGATTGGAAGTAGCGGTTCAAAAGGCGGTGATCACGAAGAAAGGCCAAGAAAAGTGAAAGTTAGCCTTAAAATGGCTTGACCTATGTCTCGATAGGTGATGCCCTGTGCGGTCGAGTAAGTTCTCAATGTTCGCGAGTTACGGCCAAAATTAGTCATTTAATTGAAACATTATTTCGGTATCAGGGCGAATGCCCTTTTTATTTATTTGTGGTCTTCTCACAGTCACTGGAGCTTCTCAGCAAAAAGGTAAGTTACAGCTTTTTTCAAGCCCAATATGCTTTCTACGTCTAGTCAAGAGCGCCTCGCCTGAGAGACCTTGTCGAATACGAAGCGAATATTTCAAAAAAGTGTTTAAGGTGGAAAGTGGCAATGATACCACCATGTAAAAAGTATAGATTTCCTCGCAGTTTCCAACGTTTTTTACGAAAAAATAGTAGACACCAGTGGCTCCATTAAGCCCCGCTCATGGCAGTCAAATGGGTATTTTATGCAATAGTTCCAGAAAATGCACTCTGCATCCCAGTATGCATGCGGTGTAGTCCAGCAAAAGACGTTTTCTACATACGCTTTCTCCTCTTCCAGGGAAAGGTCAGCCACCTTTACCATGTGGGGAATCCCCCACACGCTTCGAGCAAGGCTGCGCATCAAGAGCACGTGTGTGTCTCAACGCAACTCGACACCATACACGAACGTACGCTGATCCAAAACTCCCTCGGTGCCCGACACAGGAAGATACCATTTTTCATATACCCTGTGAATTGCCAGGTCTCCATGACCTCCCGAATGAACATTGACCGCATCCACTGCAGCACGAGATGACGATGGGCATCCTTTTGTACTCCGTCCGGGGAGGTGCCGCTCCAGTAGTTCCGAGATGCACTTTGGTTGATTAAAGACATCCACACAATAACCGATCTTGTGACGACTCTGCACCAAGGCTGCCATTTCTTTGTCCGCTGTTTTCGTAATGGCACCGAGCACACAGATGCGCACAAAAACCTGAACTACACTGCGACACTTTGCAACCGACTCATGCTGAGCAGTAGAGTATCGGTGAAGGTGTGGCGAGGCCCCGTTCGCTGCAAACGCGGCGAATGCCCGGGCTCGTTTTCCACAGCTGCGTAAACGCCGGAAGAGCTCGCCGCCGGCTTCTCTGTTCACATCGCTAAGCACGCTGCGTTGCCTCTCACGACGAAAGAAAGAGAGGAAATTTCAGTTTCTGTTTTGACAAACAATCTGTTCTGCATTTCTCCTTCATCGAAGACTAGACGTGAACCAGGGGTGTGCTTAGCAGCTTTTATACTGCTGCCATCATAGCTGCAGCTCGAACTAAACGCGGACCTCGATAAACAAACATCTTGAGAGTAATTTTGGAATGCGGAAACGTTATTTAGCGTTTCATTTTTATCTACGTGGTAAGCGGATTTCTTAAACATCTGATTAGCTCAATTGCAGAGAAGATGATCAGAGAGGTAACCAGGCGAGAAAATGGGACGACGAAGGAAAAAGGAAGGGCGAGGCCTGTTATTGTACCATATATACACAAGGTATCGCACCGGCTCAAGAAAATTGCAGCAAAGCTTGAACCCCCTTTGTTCTTCAGCCCCCTGTTGTTCGCGCTCCCTTCCTGCTGTTGATTTCGGCGAATTTGGACATGGGGAGGATTCCCTGAAAACCACCGCGAAGGTGAATGAGCCTTCTGGAAGAAACGTGGCTGCAGGAATGTCGGAAGCAGCGACGATAATGGCGTCCCCACGTGTTCAAACATGCCATCGGGCTGAACAATTGTCCGAGAGTTGCGTCTTCGACAGAGGTTCCGCGTTCCAGTCATCAGTACAAGATCTTTCAACCCCTAATGGGAGACAGCCCGCATTCCTTTGTCACGCAGGCGCCTTCCTGTTCCACATGGGCGCAGTCCGGACCCACGTGCGCGCCCACATGGAGGCCGCGTGGACGACAACGTGACCGGGTCCTGTTCCCTTTCCATCGACCGAGCTGCGAGAGAACATCAGGACCGCCCTGCTGTGGGTGGTACTATCAGTGCCACGTTTGATTGGACATCATTCTTCGAACTGTATTCCCCAGCTAGGGATCTGGGTAATACGAGGAGTATTTAACAAGCTGCTGGTTTCTTACCAGGAGAGAGCCCCCCTCTTGAGAGATACCCTTTGCTGGAAGAGACTTCCGACCGCCAAGAAGCTCTCTTTACTGAGAAGCACTCTCAGTTGCTCTCACCTGTACAGTATGTAAATAGTCTTTGTATAAAGTTTTCCAAGTTTCCTTCCTCCGATCGTCCTCGTCTCTTCTCCGGCCCAGCCACGCTACCTGAATCCCAACGCCCCCCAAAACTAATCTCAATGTGCCGAAAAGATAACTTCCGGGATAGGAAAAAGAGAGTCAGCACGGCATGCGGAATAGACCATCAAAAGAAGATAATGAATTGCTATAAGTGTGTTGAGTACAACATCCCTCTGTCTTGCGGCAAGAGATACGTGGGCCAGACCGAAAGATGCATATACATCAGACTTGGTGAGCATCGAAGAAAATGTGGCAAAATTAACAATCCAAGCAATCTCGCCAAGCATGTAGCTCGCTGTAAAGAATGCATCCCATGATTCGAGGAAACCACTATAATCGGGCATTTCACGTACCGGAATGAAAGAGTTATCTTTGAAGCATACGAAATGGCACGGGCCGATGCCACGGAATGCGTAAGCGATCCGTAGATAGTGCTGACGCACAGCGAGATTCAGTTGTTAACAAGCAGCTTGATGGAAATCGGTGGTACACGGGTTACGGTTTCATGAATAGCACTTAACGTCTTGTACCTCATACATGTTTGTACATTTGTTCTTTGTATGTGAGTATATAAGGCGAGCAGTACGTTTTATAAACAGTTGAAAGTTCGCGCACGTACCTGTTTTGTCCTATTTTTTGTAACTTGTCCTTGTGTCAGAGTATAGCGCGCCAACCTGAAGATGACAAACCAACTAGCCGCCATTACAGCATTGCTTGCGAAAAAGATGATATTAACGCGATAACGTTAGGAAACCCGTGTCGCAGAAATGTCGACGTCGTCGTCGGCGTCGTTGATCGTGGGCGAAAAATCCCCCAAAATTCCCTGACAAGCAACCTTGGTGGCAGGTTGGCCACCTAGGTCGCGTGATCTTGTGGCGTCATCCCAACCTGCCCACCAGATTGTGAGCAAACTACCCACCATGGCAGGTGGCAGTTAAAATGAGGTCTGGTCGCTAGAGGTTGCCCAGGAAGAGTAACCTGGATCACACAAGAAGGCAGCGGCGCATCGTTTAACTGCTGCAACATTGCGCCAGGAGTGGCATGATGACTCCCAGGGATCTATGAACGTAAAGTCGAGAATGGCCAATTCTGCATGTATCAGCAATAATTAACCAAATAATGCTATCGCGTCATACCCTTAAGGCGGAAATTAAGTGTCGCCTCCAATTTTTAGTTCTTCATTCCATTTCATTTCATTCTTATTTCCTTAAAGACCCTTATCGGGGGTATTACATAAGAAGTGGGGCTAACATAAGTGCATATAATAAATTGTCATGATGAGAGTGCGATGTGACTCCGACTAGCAAGGTGGATGGGCAGGTGTGCTGCAATTTCGTGGGGAAGGTCGTCCCAGTGACTTGCTGTTTGGAGGAAAAATAACTTTGAAAAGTAGTCGTACGAGCACGTTGGCGTGAAACTTCAAACGGATGACCGATGCGGTGAGACGTTCCTGATGGAGGGGCGCAGATGTACAGTTCCTGCTTGAGATGGGAATAATAAAATTTGTGAAACCGGCACACGCTAGAAATGTGGCGACGGACGGAAAGGCTTGGTAATTGGGACTGCTGTTTGTGAACTGAGACGCTGATATCGTATGAGTATGAGCGCTGAATGCAACGAACAGCTCTGTTTTGTGCGGCTTCTAAAGAATTAATGAGGTATGCTTGCTGTGGAGTGGGTTCAAAATGGCGGATGCGTACTCAAGTTTCGACCGGATTAATGACTTGTAAGCTAGAAACTCTACATGTTGAGGAGTGTGGTGAAAAGGACGTTTAAGGACGCCTAGCTTTTTATTCGCAGGTGAAATTAGATTTGTTACATGCTCGCGCCATGGCATATCACTGCTGATAGTGATGACTAATTATGTATATGATGGAAGAAGTTGGACAGGAAGGTCAGAAATTGTATACGCTGTTAAATATGGGTTGCGGCGGCGAAGAAAAGACATGAGCTTGCATTTAGTGGAGTTTAGGGTAATCGACCGGATATTGCGCCACGCTTGAATGCGGTTAAAGTTCTCTTGAAGGAATTCTTCATCTTTTATATTAGTAACTGTGGTATGAATAACGCAATCGACGGCGAATAAACACACTGGACAGGGTAGGTTTTCTGGAAAATCCTTAATATAAACTAGGAATAAGAGGGGGCCAAGGGCAGTTCTTGTGGAACGCCTGATGTGACTGGTATACGGTTATAGAAGCAGTTATTGACGGTAACGGACTATGAGCGATGCGTCAGGATTTCGTTTATCCATGAAATAATGTCTGGGTGCAAGTTAAGTCGGGAAAGCTTTAAGAGTAGGCGTTTATTAGGAACTTTACCGAATGCTTTGGCGCTGTCTAAGCAGATGGCATCAGTTTGTATGTTAGCATAGAGATTAGAATGAAGACTATGAAGGAATATAGTAAGCTGCGTCTCGCATGAATGACCCTTTTGAAATCCATGTTGCGATGGGGAGAAAAGATTATGGAATCAAGATGCCGCATGACTTGAGAGTATATTACATGTTCCATGAGATTACAAGAGACTCTAGTTAGCGAAATGAGGCGGTAGTTGAGGGGTCAATCCTTGTTACCTGATTTGAATACAGGAACGACGCTCCCCCATTCCAGTCATCCGGAATGGTGCCTACAGCAAGTGACTGAGAAAACAAGGAGAGAAATTTAGAAGAAATGTCTTTGGTGTTCTTGAGAAACTTTGAAGTAATTTCGTCGGTTCCAGCTGATGATGAATTTTTTTTAAAGTTCTCAGGCCAGGGCTGGGATTGGTATAAAAGCCACGGCTCCGGGCCGGGCGCGGCCTCACACGTAGACCGGCTTGTGTAGGGCTTCTGATGCCTCCCAATCGATCCAAGCACTGTTGGGGCATGATAAGTACAAAAATGAGGACCAAAATAAAATAGACCCATTGGTCTGGGTGAACAGAAATTTTTTGTTCCAGTATTACAGTATTCCTCATTTGTGTTTTATGCCTGATGGTTCCCGGCGCAGATAGAAACACAAACAAAATCCGTATGTCTCCTTCGTTCCTCCCTGTGCCGTTCCAGTAATGCACAAACTAGCCTGCAAAAACGTCCCCGCAAGCTTTGACTCCTGCACCCTACGCACATAATCAAAAAGACAGGGAGGTTTACATCGAATTTTTCTAACTTACTTTACGCATAACAGGTACATTGAATACTCCAAATAGGCTTGAATGCGCATGGCCGGACATGCTGGACAGTGAAAGAGACAAGACTGTTAGCGCTCTCTAATCGTTGAAAAGCCGACGCAGGGAACTGCTCTTGCAGGCCCTGGAACAGGGAGTAGTCTCTCTCGCACTATGAAGGCTGCCAAGGAATGGCGTTATGTGCCGTCTTACCGCTCCCTACTACAAATGCCCGGGCTATTCATCGAACGCCACTTGATACACAATATGTCGATTGTTAGGACGGCTACCTATTTCATCAAGCTACTTTTGTTCGTGTCATCAAAAATGGCGCTTTTTCCCTTCTTCATTGCACTTGTTTAATTTGTTTGTTTGTTTTTTTGTTCGTTCGTTTGTTTGTTTGTTCACTTAACTTTTGCCTTAGCTAACCTAGCCAAACCTTAACGAGACTCATCCTGGCATTCCTGATGCTATAGGTAGCATAAGAGGGCCCTCGCACAGCTTCCGCGGTTACCTTTCAATCATGTTCCACGTCCCACTCTGTTAATATACTGTATCATATCAGGTGTTAGCAACAGGTGTTATCATATCAGGTGCTATTACAGGACGTGCTACGTCCGCCGCTATAGACGAGGGTGGCGCTGGTGAACACTCTCAAGGTTAGGTTACACGCAACATAAACAACCCCGAGAGCCGAAGATTCAATAGCTGGCGCCGAAGCTCAGTTGGTAGAGCACTGAACGCGATATTCGGAGGTCGTGGGATCGGATCTCACTGGAGGTATGTGGTAATTTTTCTCCTGCTTTCTAATCAATTATCTTTCAGATATAAAAACATTACACTATTTACTTGCCATTGACTAACACCATAAAAAAGGAACAGATTTAACATTTCCCTATGCTTTCCTTGCTTCCGCTGACTGTTGGCTTCCTTCATTTTGCTAGCTAAACCTAGCTAACTCAATCTGGCCAAGGCTGGATTCAATAATGTTTTGTTCAAGGTCGGTGCTTGTTACTGATAAAACAATCCCGTGGTGATGGGCGGTACGAGCCGAGCAGCGACACGCTGTATGAAGACATGCACGAGGCGCTCTTCTTACGGCACTATATACAGTTTATAAGCGCTATTCACATGTAGAGCAGGGTGGCTGCTACAAGTTGGTCAGAATCTTACGTATGTCTGACCAGAGCTCACTTTGACGAGTCTCTTTCGTATCCCATGGTGGCTACGAATTGGCGCACAACATCGCTCTCCTCTCGGTCCTCGGACCATAGTCAGTGCCAAGCTTAGCTCTGTCCCCTCTCTCGCCTCTCCTTCAAGAGCCCCTGTGACCCCTCCGTCTCTCTTACGTACCTTGCCGGTTATTCCCCATTTTAGAGAACACAATGAAAACATTTACCGAGCATACCTGCAGGTGGGTAGAGGTGCGCATTCCTAGCTTTGGCTCGACGACAGGTGGAAAGCCTAGTTCACGATAAGCGGAGAAAAAAAATTAATGAAAGCAGAATACCAGCATGCGTTGGTGTCTTATTGCTATTCGGTAGCCGTTTCCCATGCACTCGGCGATGACGTCGAGGAAGTACTGACCCCGAGGCTCCCTCGGCAGCCGGTAACAAACGGGAAGCCGTTCCCTCAATGGGACAGCACCGTAGACGCACCCTTCGCTTTCCGCAAAAGTTTCTTTCTTTTGTGAACAAAACACTGGGCTTGTGCGACAATGTGAGGCAAAGTGTTGAAGCGTCTCCCGAGGTGCTCTTCTGTCCCTACCAGAGCGCGTGCGACAAAGCGGACATGGGCGGGGGTGTCGTCTAGTTTCGTGTCATCGCCATGCCACTGGTCGTGTCAGACTGGACATGCTAGTCGAGATGGGGCCTCTCAAGCGACCACCACTAATAGAAAAAGAGCTCCCTGTAAGAAAACGCCGACGTGCAGCCGCCAAGCACCGCTGATACGCAGCGAAGGCAAGAGAGGCTATGTGGGGTTATGTCGACTATCGCCGAAGGCGACGAGTGCGCTTACTGTTAGGGTGCATTACGGGCATGAAACTTATCGTAGGCTATGCCTATAGAGACGCCGTAGTGTAAGAGTGCGGATTAATTTAGATCACTTGGGGTTGTTTACGTACACCGACATGGCATACCACACAGGAGTTTTGCATTTGTTCCTATCGCTACAAGGTTCTTTTCGCCGTGGAGTCCATGAACAAATGGTCGCGGAAATTCGAGAACTACATCACTGTGCCATAAATAAAGGGCACGACATTATCTGCCAATGGCTTCTAGGACCTAGTGGCATAGCAGGCAATCACCGCGCTGATGAGGTCGCGCGAACTGCTCACCACGACGGCGATTGTGTGTGTCGATCCGTATTTCGAGAGAAGACGCAGCGGGCAGGCTTGCCGCGTGGAATTTCGGCCAATTTTCGAAATCACGCTCAAAATCCCTGCCACCTGACCTCAACCTCCAGATTCCACACAGCTTACCAAGAAGTGATGCAACTTTGCAGTGTCAACTGTGGCTTGGTGCAGTTTTCACCAACAATTACTATTTTGTAATCAGTATGGCTTTATAGCCCTGCATATGCCATCTGCGGGTGTTACGAGGCTATAGCCCACATTCTTTGTGAATGCCCTGCATACAGTGCACAAAGGCAGTCTATCTGCCGTGCGCTGAGGCGTCTAGATTCACGCCCACTGAAGGAAATGAAGATTCTCGGCCACTGGCTGCGGCGGTCGTCGGCGGTGAAGGCCGCCCAGAGGCAGAGCTCCGCTTAAGGCGTGCACGATATGCTGCGATTTTACCGCACGCTTACTGGCTTCGCATACTGACTGTATATTCTTGTCGCTTCCTATTCTCCTTCGTCTGTATATCCCCTAATCCCTTTCCCCTAGTGCAGAGCAGCCAACCGGGTTCTTCTTAAGGTAAACCATCTCCTCCTCCTCCTCCTCCCTTTCGAAATACGGCCTTCGGGATCAGTATTCGATGTCCCGACCACATGCTGAACAGCATAGCACCTCAGACACTCAGCTGCCTCCTTACTGGCGAAACTGAGCGACAGAGAGGCAGAGTACGAATTTACATTCTTTGTGACTCTGTCGCCCGCCGAAATGTAGCGTACCACGAATACACCAGCCTTAACATCTGTTTCGCCGCACCTTCATAAAAACTACAAGGCGGAAATTTTGGATTCGTTGCGGGAACGAGTCTGCAACTCTTGTGTGTAGTGTGTTTCTTTTTTATCGTTCCGTTTCAGCGTTTGACGATGCGCTTTTGCAGCCGATCGGCGTGCAATGCATTGATCATGTCTGCCACCTGTCGTGTTGTTTTCCTTGGTATGCCTAGTGAGAAATCGACCACATGCGTTCGTTTTCGCTGGAATCGGTCATAGGTCGGACAACGCTCGCTGGCCTCATGCGTGCCCTGCCAGGCCTGGAGGGTCCCAGTAAAGATAGAGTACAGGTAGTTAGAACCGGAACCAGGCTCGTGCTCATGCTTTAAGTCATGTGCCTCGGCTGTGCCTCTGAAATAGGCCCGTGCAGTGCTATGAATATTATCGGCTCGTGGTGACAGAAATATTGAAATCCAACATTCATGGTAACCACAGAAAGCTCAGCGGAATTTACACACACACACACACACACACACACACACACACACACACACACACACACACACACACACACACACACACACACACACACACACACACACACACACACACACACACACACACACACACACACACACACACACACACACACACACACACACACACACACACACACACACACACACACACACACACACACACACACACACACACACACACACACACACACACACACACACACACACACACACACACACACACACACACATACATATATATATATATATATATATATATATATGTGAAGGGAGCCAACCGTCACCGAAACCAAGGTTCATAGGGGAATGTTAATATTTTTGTTTTTATTTGTAGTACTGATCAGTGGGGTGTAATACTTCGATTAATCTATCGTGTAAAGAAAACTGTTAAATAAGCAGCAGAAAAAACAAACCATACCGCCGGTGGGATCGGGACCCACGACCTCCGAATATCGCGTCCGGTGCTCTACCAACTGAGCTACGGCGACGGCTGTCCAATCTGCTGCTCTCATGGGTATTTATGTTTATTGGGTGTAAGCGAAACTTCAGAGTGTTCACCAGCGCCACCCTCGTCCATAGCGGACGTATCACGTCCTGTAATACCGCGAGTGTTACGTGGAACGTCATCTAACGGGGACGGCGGAAACTGCGAGAGCCCTCTTATGCTACCTATGACATCAAGACTGCCAGAACCGAGACCCTCGTTAAGCTATTAGCAGACAAGGTAAAGGAAATGAGGGGCTCGTTTGACAAACTTATGATGGGAGCCCACAGTCACCGAAACCAAGGTGCATAGGGGAATGTTAATATTTTTTTATACGTAGTGCTGATCAGTGGGATAATAATACTTCGATTAATCTATCGCATGAAGAAAATTGCTTATATAAAGCAGCAGAAAAAACAAACCATGCCGCCGGTGGGATCCGAACCCATGACCTCCGAATATCGCGTCCGGTGCTCTATCAACTATCCTTTACCTTGTCTGCTAATAGCTTAACGAGGGCCTCGGTTCTGGCGGTCTTGTTGCCATAGGTAGCATAAGAGGGCTCTCGCACAGTTTCCGCCCTCCCTGTTAGATAACGTTCTACGTCACACTCGCGGTATTACAGGACGTAGTACGTCTGCCACTACGGACGAGGGTGGCGCTGGTGAACACTCTCAAGTTTCGCGTACACCCAATAAACATAAATACCCATGAGAGCAGCAGAGTGGACAGGCGTCGCCGTAGCTCAGTTGGTAGAGCAGCGGACGTGATATTCGGGGGTCGTGGGTTCGGATCCCGCCGGCGGCATGATTTGTTTTTTCTGCTGCTTTATAAGTAATTTTCTTTAAGCGATAGATTAATCGAAGGATTATTATCCCACTGATATCAACACTACACAATAAAAAAATAAAACATTCCCCTATGCACCTTGGTTTCGGTGACTGTTGGCTGTGTGTGTATATATATATATATATATATATATATATATATATATATATATATATATATATATATATATATATATATATATATATATATATATATATATATATATATATATATATATATATATATATATATATATATATATATATATATATATATATATATATATATATATCTTATAAGAAGATTTTGGATAGAAGATAATTTGGTAGAAATTAGAAGGAAACACAGCCTTTTCTTTTCTGTGCTTTGTTTCTCGCCCCCAGCACGCAGCTTATCACCTTTTTTTTTGCGACGAGAGAGACGTTATCAATCGCACGCTGGCTAAAGCGTCTAGGTGGCTCCGGAAGGATTGTGAGCATGCACGAAAACCTTTGCGAAGCTCGGCGAGATTCACAGAGCTATAGGTCTGCTATCTGATAAATTATCAGTCATCTTAGAAATAGCGCGGCCGAGAGCATTGACCATTCTGACCTAGAAGACCATGGCGTGTAACTGTCGCTATATCCGCCATGGAGTTGTTTTATTTGCGGGCACAAGTTAGCCGAATAATCAGTTTGACGCCGAAGTCTTCGCCTGCCTGTCTGCTTGTCGTCAGCAACTCTTGTCAGTGTCGTGCAGTTAAATTATTCAACACCTCCAAACCTTTCCGCTGCAGCTTCTCGACTATGGGCGCCATGTTTATTCTACAAGCGTAACACTTGCTGGAAAGAACGAGGCAAATAGTAATGCTGAAGACCCTTAACGGAAAGGAATGCGCTGCTTTGCTGACTCCATCGCCCTTTACAGGCGCAGTGCAAGGGCCAAGAGCTTATCAAGAGCTTGCCAAGAGCCAAGAGCTTAGCTCTTGTCAGTGTCTTCTCGTTTGTCCTGTCTTCTTTTGTGCGCCATTATTTCTTTTTTTAAGTATGAACAACGAACATGCCCAGACTTATTGTCTTCTGAAGGTCCAAGAGTTCTGCCTCCTTTGCGTCTAGGGGTAGAGAGCGAGAGAGAGAGAGAAAGAGAGAGAGAGAGAGAGAAATAGACATTTCAGAGAAGGAAACGATGTGCAATCCCCCTCCTTTCAGGAAGCTTGGCTCAGTGTTTTGAGGAAATAATACACGGTGTAGGAGGGCACATCGCACGCTGGCAAGTCATACACCGCTGTAACGACTCCCTCCATTCATCGTCCCTCCCAAGCAACATGCGCGTTGCTCCTTGTTCTAGTTTGTCAGTTGAAAAGCATTACGGCGCATTTCGCCTGAAAAAGGATTTACTCCTGAAACGAGTGCGATGCATAAATATAGCCGCTCCGTCGAGCGTGGCGGCACAGATGAAATGAAAGGAACTGAGGCATTTTGTAGTTAAAGCCGCGAGGAACATAGTGCTGGAAAGCATAAAGAAAAAAAACGTTTCATGACCTATTTTAAGCCTTGGCTGAATTACAATATTTGATTAGTCCATAGTTTGCGAATATATTTCCTAAACACAAAAGTTGTGCAGAGATAGTATGTGAAGATGTTGAATTGTGTGGTATAAAGTCGCGAAGCGACACATGTGCTATAAAGGACGCTGTAGTGGAGGGCTTCGGATTAATGTAGACCACCAGTGGTCCTTTACTGCGCACTGCCATCGCACAGATCATAAGATTTTTGTGTTTCGCCTCCGTAGAAATACGGCCGCCGCAACCAGGATCGAATCCGTGGCCTTGGGACCAAGTAGCTGAACGCCCAAGCCTGTGAGCCACTGCGGCGGGCATTACGTGAAAATGAATGGGTAGCGAACCAGACTTTGCTAAGTAAGTGGTGTGGGCAGCGACAGTGAAACATTAACAGAGGAATTCCTTCTGTCAATGATTACAAACAACAGTACGGATGTTAGAGCCAGCAGGAATACACAAAATAGTTAAAAGAGCTTAGTTAGGCACTTCTATTGATTTTTAGCAAATTTTTAACCAGACAAGTGAAGACTCACCCAGAACAGGGTGCCTGTTTGTTGAATCTAAAAAATATATTCTGTCTGCCTTCTTGTCTGCTCAGTACCCTCTCTTTTGCGTCCTTTCTTTTGTCCTGTGTATTCTGTGCTGTCTTCGTCTGTCTAGCGCTATGTATACAAGAACTTCGAACCAACTAGCTTCTGGTAGTGTTGAAATCTGTGTCAGTTGGTACATGTTCAGGAGTAAAACCAGTCAAAAGACGGAACACAGCGAAGAGACGAGGCACACACACGACGACTGGACTAGCAACTGTGCTTTATATAAGAAAACAGTCTCCCAGGAAAAGTGGCAAAGTTTGCGTAGCTCCGTTGCAAACGGAAGCTTAGTTCTTTCTGCATGAGGTAGATAGAAGGAATGCTGATGCAATCATCTCTTTGAATACTAATGAGGAACGCTTCGAGGATTTCGCGTTCAACTTTCGCGCTCAACCAGTCGCCGTGTGTGTGCCTCGTCTCTTCGCTGTGTTCCGTCTTTTGACTGGTTTTACTCCTGAACTAGCTTCTGTTGCGTAAAATCTCATTTAGCATGTTTTTCAGGACGGATGCCACCAGTGTTTTTTGTTTCACTGCTGGCACAAGCGCCTATATGCACAGTTACTACATTCCCATGCAAACAGTAACTGCATTCAAGGCGGCAGCGCACAGAAAATACTCCATTCCGTATCGGATAAGGTTCTTGTTTTTATCCCATTTAAGGTGTTTTTCTTTCCGATTTATTATACCCAGGCCTCCGGGTAACGAAAACCAAACGCTATGTGTGCGGCGGCAATTCTACATGTTTGCAACTTTACTTCCTGCAAGCGGTTCTCGAGAACCATTAATGAAAGCGTCTGCCTCAACCGGTGTCAGTAGGGTGGCGATCCATCTTCCTCTGGGATTCGAGGTAGGCCAACGCTTTTCCGCACCTTAGTGGAGGCTAGCAAAATATAAGCAGCCTGGAAACGCAACTCGGGCGGGAACCTGCTGCCGGCATTTTTCCAAGGAATAAAGACGCATTTTTTGGCATTTGCGTTGCCTGCACAATGACCACCAAAAAAGGGTCGCCCAATTCTCACTGAAGAAACCAGTCCTGCCGTTGGAAGCTTGGAACCGAGCCGCGCGTTCGAAGCGAGTCGTGATTGAAGAGCACTTCCTCCCCCCCCTCCCCCCTCGTCGTCACTGTGGGGTGCGCGAAGAAAGGCTTGCATAACCTTCACGCTCCAGTCAGCAAGAATCTGGAAGCGGAGGAACGAAAATAAAGATTCGCACGAGTGCGTGCAAAGGCCCTGGGGGGGACCGGAACCCTAAATTACGAGGATAAGGTTAGCCCCACTTTCCGAACGCACCTTGCCCCGAACGACGGCCGGCCTTTTCCCGATCGCGTTTAGCGTGTCGTGTACTGCTGCCATGTTGCCGACTCCAAGCGTCGCCCTGCGCTGCACACAAAAGAAGTCGCGAAACGCGTTTCTACCCCCTTTATTTTGTTCCTATTTTCTCGGACAAGGCGCAGAATGCAGTCCGGCTGGAACGACTTCTTTGCGAGGGAACCCTGGGCCCCGAGGGGCGGTGCCCGGGGAGACACCAATATATAAGGAGCCCCCGGTGACCGCTAAAGTCGTGTCACTGCAGCCTGCTGAGCCAGTAGCAAGTTCAACCATGAGGTCCCTGGTAAGACTCGTGCCTGCGTCCGCTTCGCTCGTGTAGAAGCCAGCTCCCCCCCCCCCCCCCCCTCCCCCCCCCCCCAGTGGAATACGTGCACTCGGATGAATCGCTGTATAGTACGCCACTTGGATAACCACGACAGTCGCACGGCGAACATGCGACCACAGTTCGCCGTACGACTCTAGCAGAGCTATCGCCACAATCTTGCACGGCGTTCGCAACTCCGTATATCTTGCTTTTTACATCCGTTGTTCTACCGGCTTTCTTGCATCCCAGAGTGCGCTTCCTTAACTCTTGACCGAGCGTTGAGGCAGCTTGCTCGTCCAATTTCAGGCATGCCGTGAAAATACACAGTGCTTCACAGTATCGTAGGCGACATCACCTGCAAGAAACATTTTACTGCCCAGCTTAGTAATCATGCGGACCTTGTGTAGGCAGAAGCTACGCTGCCGAGTTCAAGGGTGTGTTTGGCCACATGACTAAGCTATTGATTCTTTTTCTATACCTATTTTAAGCTCGAACGATTTGAAGCACCGGATATTCGACGTTTTCTTGATGCGAACAGTGTTTGCAGTCGCTTGTCATACATGTCCGAAATTTTCTTGCAAAATGGTGCGCAACTTGGGGTAGCAAATTCTGGTATCACGAAGGAAAGAATCAGCATCTGCGAGTAAGATAACGCAAGTGCCGCCATTTTCTGATAATCCACCAGTTTTCAAGTTTTTTTTCTGGTGGTTTTTACCTTTCCGAAAAAAGAAGAGGGTAACATGATAAATAGTACCTTCTTCCTGATATGAAGGGCAGTGGCTATATGATGAGATTTCCACCATATCTAATAGGCCATGACTCCAACTCCCGGCGTTAGCTTTTGTACTGACCAAATTTTACTTGCATGGGCTGGTCCTCTTCGCAGTCAAATTTAACCGGAAATTGGGATGTTCTGTTGCTTAATGCGAAGTAGACTGCAATGAAGAATCAAATCCAATGTTCATTGCCTCAGCTGGTGCGACTGTAAACATACTGATTAAAAAAAACGATTCAGCTCCTGAGGTAAGCTGTTGAGAATCGATCTGCCTTCGTACCAGTGCCGACTGCATATTAGTAGGAGGCGGCACAATGGCAGATAAATTGGAAATCGCCAGCTGAAACAGAAGTTTGTTGACCATATTGTTCTATGTTTGATTCAGTGCGCTAACGCTCGAACAAGTGCCGAGCGCCAGCGCAATACAAGAATGAGTTGGTAGCCGTGACAACGTGTGTGTGACATTCGCTTTATTTCTCTTGCAGATCGCCGCCGTCTTCTTCGCACTTGTTGCTACCGCCTTCGCCGGATACTTTGGCGGCTACGGTGGCTACGGAGGAGGATATGGCGGGTACGGTGGCTACGGTGGCTACGGTGGATATGGCGGATACGGAGGATACGGTGGCTACGGCGGTTATGGTGGCTACGGCGGCTACGGTGGTTATGGAGGTTACCCGGTTGGACGCGCGTTCGCCTACCACACCCACATCAACCACGGCTACGGTGGTTACGGAGGTTACGGCCTCGGTGGATTTGGCTACGGACACGGATACCACGGCTGAAGCTCCAGCGAGAGAAACACAGAGTAGATGCGGCGTCGCTCTTCCTGGGCCAAAACTCCTCTATTCCGAGGAGTCCCTTGTCAGAAAATAAAATTTCGACGAACCAACAGCTTGGCTTCATGTCACTCTGTCAGCACCAATTATGATTGCATCATCGTCATTATCAGCCCGGTCACACCGGGCTTGGAAATTTTGCAGTGCAAAACGCATTGCGGAAAGGAAAGCCCAATTAATAGCAACTTCTACAAACACGTCAAGTCTTAGGACTGTTGTTTGATAGCGAATCATATCCTTTTTTTTATTAAAAAAAAGAATAACGTCACTGCCACGCCGCTGCGTCAGGCAATTAAAAGCGTCAAGACGTGCTTCCGGCATCACAGATGGCGCTCATTCCGTGTTCGTCTCGGTTTATTCGAATCGTCAGTGGGGGCTTCCTGCCTATTCTGAGTGGTTATGCCAAAGAGGCATTTGAAATTAGACTTCACTTATCTCTTCCGCTAATCAGCGTCGCTGCAAGGTCATCTACCGGCTAGTGACATTTGTTTCTTCCATTGCACAATTTATCAACAATCAGCGCACACCTTTCTCGAACGGGGCTTTTCGAGGGGAGAACAGGGGAGGAGGCACTCGCCATGAGCCGAGAGAAGGTTACACTCACCTTCTCCCTAAGCCACACGTTGTGTACCCGTCATGGCTGCTTCCGCCCGCGAACGTATTAGCCTAAAGATTCCGTGTTCAAATAAAATTTATGTATTGCCTCACTCATTCGCCCAAGGGTGTTTCTGCCCTTGAGACTGTGTTCCAAATTCTTTTTTCCGGTTGCGAAAAGAACAGTCATTTAGTAGCCAGCTCGAACTTGGCGACGTCCGGCACTTGTAAAAAAAATTTCGACGCCTTATCATATGCTTACCCTGCTAACTTGTACCGATAAACAACATCAAGGCACCTGCATTTATATCTCAATATATCTGATTGAAAAAGCCGTGAGCACTGTTGAGAGCATGTTCGGCAATGACTCATTGGTCCGAAAAGCGGAAATTCTTGGTAACGTTTCGTTAATGTAGCTGCCATTGAGAAGTATTATATAACCTACTTTAGCGCATTCGCGTAACACTCCGGGGTTAAATGTGCAGACATCGGTTGCGTCCTTCTTAGTTACTTTCTGCATGTTGCAAGCAGTGAAGATTTTTAATAAGGTTACAGAGCATTAAGAATGGTTTCGTGGCAATCGAAGGACCCCTCGTTAACCATATGCAGACACCAGTATTGTACGCGGCCTTTAACCGACCTCGGAAGATAAACTACTAAACGAGTAGCGCAGTTCACCTAACTTGCGCGTAAGTAAAGCCTGCACAGTACTTCACTGCAAGGTAGAAAAAATAACACACAGAAGCTCAAGGAGTTGACCACACAGACAGGCAACTACAAAACTGTTCACAGCATACGAAAGAATGCTTGAGAGAGACGTCATCTGGAAGAAAAAGAGCTGCAGCGTTCCGATGCATAATCCAAACTACCGGACACCTTGGATTATACACCAGTAGCCAAGAGAATTCAGAAAAAAACTCTGTTCAAGAAAGCTCTCGGCTACTGGTCACGTTCAGTGACGCGAAAAACAGGCGAAGTTGTTTTCCTTTTTTAAGGCACGAGTTCTACTGGAGCGGAAAGCCAAACTTAAGCTCTCCCCCATAAAATGCGTAGAAGTATTGCTAAAAGCGTACTCCATCGTACATGTTTGAATGAAAGCAACAGTTTGCGGAAGAAGTCGCCCGCACTTCTGGGGATAGAGACCACGAGTGGTACAAGTGTTTGGGCGGTCACGCAAAGCGTCCATATCGACTCAGCTGGGCCTTAAAACCAATTAATCGCTTTTTGCTTAATCACGCCACCAAGCCTAGCCCTTATCGTTAGCGCTAACCGGATATGTGATGTTCATACGACATCGTGCATGCAGAGTACGTAAAAGGAAGCGGAAGCTTTGAAGATGGCAGCGAGCAACTGAGAGTGCATTTAGCAATGAGTCACCGTCTGCATTTAGGGGGTACCTTCTTCCTCCTTTCCTTTATGGGTTCACGAGTCACATTGACGAAGCTTTCCTTCTGAACAGGGCCGCTAATCAATGCTATAATCGGAGGCTGCACGCTAACGAACGCTGCAGTATTTCACCCACTTGCATCCCGATCACTTACGCTGAATTCATTAAGCACAAACCGAAGTGCAATGCTAGCCAGTCTTTACTGGCAGGTAGAACCACAAGAATGGCCTTTGTGTCTAAAATGTTACGATGTAGATAATTCTTTGTAATAGCCGCTAGTGCCGTACGCGAATCCCTGTGGGAAGGTATTATCGTCGCATATGGCCAAACTTTATCAGTGAATAGTCTGTCATTATTATGTCTGCCCGTATTATGTAAGCCCGTACGTACTGCCCGAGCCGCGCAGGCATCTCGAAGTCATCTGAACCGGTAGTCTGTCTGTTCAGCGCCTCCGCTATTCCGAATGATAGCCACACTTCTAGGTCCGGTATCTAACCGGTTAGGTATTTAACCTAGATGATGACACATATGCAGTGTGCAGTGGCGTCACGAGGGGGGTGCGCGGGGGCTGCGGTCCGCACCGGGTGCAGCGCTCAGGGGGGGGGGGGGGGGGGGGGTCACGGGGGCGAAATGAATTATTGTGTGAAAACGGGGAAAGGCGCGGGATGGTGCCGCTGAGACGCAGAGTGGTACGCCTGAGCTTTACATAGAACGAATTATTCTATTATGAGGAGCGTTGCAGAACGCATGCCTTAGCCAGAGAGACTACGCCATTGTCTTAACGTCGGCCCAGGCATGTGCTCGTGCGTGTACCCTGGAAACGCGAGTATTAACCCGAGACTCATCAGAGGCCCCTGCGCGGGAGCGAGGCGACTCCCGTCGGAGGCCGCGCCGCCGCATCTCCTCGCTTTTGTATCAATGTGCAGTTCACTCTCCTTTCCCGAGCGAGGCCCGTAGCAGTGTTTCTCCGCCAGTTTTAGCGCCTTTCTAGTTCATTTATCGCCTGTGCCTTTATTGGTCCTCGGTCCAGCCCATCTGCCTCACACTTTGAAAACGTGAAAAGGCGCGGAATGCCTGTAGTTCACTGGAAAAATGGCTAGTCTCGGATCACTACGCGCTGACAATAAAAATAAACAATATATTAGTAAGACGGTGCCCTTAGCAAGGTCGGGTGCTTTATAACGAGAATTTGAGATGAAGTATACCCAATGGTATTCACGTATAGCATTATGTGGTTCTTACAGTTTTCTCTCTCTTAACAAGACAAAGTCTTTGGTAAAAAAAGAAATACAACTGAATACGTTTAAAAAAACGAGCCTGGGGACGCCCACGTGCCCCAGCTCCAAAAGGTCGTTTCGCGCCTAATATTTTCTGTACGTATGGTATTAGTGCGCGTTGGTAACTTTGCAATCTGTATGCGGAAGTCAACTTGCAGCTTTTGGAGGAAAGGAGAGGGAAAAAGTGCAGTCAGAATGCAAAGTAAATGGTTTTCACCTAGGCATGTGGCATGTGAAAGGCTTTGCTTGGGCTCCAAATACAACGCCGTGAGATTGGGAGTATTTGAGGAACTGGTATATATGGAGTCAGCTGAGAGGGTGTTTCTCTGCGAACTCCCATTATGAAACCGCGCTTAACACCACCGCCCTCTTGATACCGACGCGTGCCCCCCCCCCCGTACCTGTTAGCTGCAGCATGACAAGAACTTTCAGTTGCGACATTTCAGAGGCACTTTCATTTTTGGAACATGCCTGAGAAACATCAAGCAGCGCTGAGCAAAGGACTGTTGTGGTGGCAGTAAGGTCGTTGTTTCCAAGAGTCAGATCGCACTTATGGGCCTCGAAGTACGCCCAGAGCGGGGGCAGTTGGCTCCTTTTCCAGACTGAGCACACGTATGATAGTGTATTGCAGGCTTAATTACACAACTCACGAAGGCAAGGAATAACACGTCGGCAGATTCAAGTGCGTAACGCTTGATGAAACTGCGGTATTGTCAAGAAATCTGGCAATGAATATTTTTGCGTAATCCGGCACCAGAAATTTATTTGTTTATACAAGTACTTGCAGCATCCGCCTATTGTGCCCACCTGCTCCTTGCGGCTCGTCTTCATTTTCATCTTCTAAATTGTTTGCTTCCGGTCTGCTTCTCCCAGCCTCACTTCGACAATGCGGATAGCTTATTCTGGTACATACGCGGTCACTTAATTGACATGTGACACGCGCTTATGAGGATGTTCTTCATTTGTGTCCAAATAAGCGTTATGGTCATCAATGTTAGCTGCATTGCGGACGGATCCGCTGCACAAGCCCAGGAACGTAATGTTGCACTGAACCATTGCGGCGCCAGTAGCGCCTCTCGGCAGAACCATTCGGCCGTCTCCGTATCCGACACTCGGCAAGGCAACAGAAGGACTTTTGCACCAGCAGCCACAGGCGGCATGAGAGAAGATTCTTACGCGGCCGTTCGCTAGACCGGATTTAGCATTCGACACTCGAGAATCGGGCCGTAGGACAGGAATCGGGCCGTCGGATCGACGCCACTGGCAGTGTGTAGTAAATCTGGAGGAACAAGTGAGCACACTTTGCTAGAATGTGGCAGCATTCATCCAGCTGTCGATGCAGGCACAGTCACTATCCTCGAGGCCCTAGTCAACAGAGATAACGAAGGTAATGTGAATGCATATGCGGTAGACGTCAGCAAAAAGTGACTGGAAGATTAGTGATTTAAAAGCAGGGCATTGTCCTCAATATAGAAGTTCAGGATTAGAAATTGCTATATTGTAGAAGTGAATAGAAATTGTATTCAAAAAGGGAGAATTGCTAGATAATACCTTTAAGTTTGACAAATCTTTCAGAGAAATATATAAAAAGAATACCGACGATAGTGGTACCCGCTACCACCCGTTTCAAAGGGGACGCTCCTAGCATGCATTCATCCATTCAGCAATCCTGTGGGACTGTACCGTTGAGAGGAGAACGGTATCATGCGTTCGCAGTTGGAGCGCTTTGAACGTTTTTGTTATTTTGCACCTCACGATGTGGCACACTAATGGGAAGCGGTGGCTTACATCGAAGCGAAAGATGCTAGCATACATGGAGGACAGAAACAACTTAGGAGAGGCCCTTACGACGTATCCCCCCCCCCCCCTTTTTTTTTTTTTTGAGGACGGAAGTGAGGGCTCCATCGTGCCAGTTGGCCGGCAATCAGGGAGCCGAAAGCGACTAGCGTCTCCGTTGACATATCCACACTTGCGCATGCGCCGAACAGTTCGGGGCAGCAGTTACTGCGGGAAACCTCTCCAACTAAGGTAAGCCGAGTGGCCGACCTATGTGCATGCGCCGTTGCCATGCAGGACTACGTCGCTGTTGTGCCAAAGAATCTAAGTGGTCCTTTGCGAAAAAAACCACCTGACTTCCCGCACGCTTTCTATAACGCCGCTCAGACATCGGGGGCTTCGACTATGTTTTTCTTCCTGCATGCTGGCATAGATGCCGTATGCTCCTTTCGCGAAGTAAAACTTAGCACAAAAGTTTGTTCGCCCATATCTCGTGGTATTTCGTGATTGGATGTTCTCTCTCTCTCGAACACCGAGCACGTGTGAAGCAGGCACGAATGCTATCGAATGGGAGAGCGTAAGGCATGGAGTAAAGGGCTTGATTTGCCATAACCAAATGATTTAGCTGGCACTGAAGTCAAGGAGACTTTGGTCGACACAGGGACTAATTGAGCGCTGCTGCACGCTGCACGCTGCACGGCCATCTTCACTTGCCACCAGGTCATTAGTCTAACAAGCCTGCGGAAAACCGCAGGACACTATCGTGCCCTCTACGAATGCGGTGTGCCGCCATTTATGTGCAACGAAGTAGAGATAGCCCTGCATAGTTTTTAAGAGACTGCTCTCAGCGAAAGCAGAACTTTTATGAGCTAGAAAACAAAAAAGTATAAGAATCGCCACCATCGGCAATTTTCGCGAGCAAACGGCGGAGACGCCGAGATATTTTGTCATCGGGAATCCCTGAGGCCGGGCTACACCACCATACACCCTCGGGCAGTCATCACGGAGTCCCTTTCGGTGTTGGCATCACGAGTTCGAATTGAGTGGCAGAAATAATTTTAAATATAATCTCCTTAGCGATAACGACATCTTCACTTGCCGAACAAACGTAAACACATCCAGAATGAACCGTGGAACCGATCTTTATTTACTAAGAGTATTGGGCAGCGTTGTCGTCGATGCGCCTTTAACTTGGAGAAAGAACTTATTCTTGAGAAACAACAAATATCTTGCCCCAGAAAGGTACACAACAGTAAGGAGAACCTCAGTATTGCTATTCGTATCAAAGTACCCGAAAACTCACCACTTAAAAGTACATGGGTGTTAATACAGCGTGTTGAAATTAGTTATCTTGAGTCTCAAACCAAATAAATACTATAAAAAACGAAAAGCGTGTTTCTGAACTTTTCAGACTGAAGTTGCGGGCAGGTTGTTTTTGAAATTTTCAAACCGCAGTTGGCGACAGTTGGCGTCGTAAGTGCTTGGCGTGAAAGCGTTAAATGCTCGACGTCAATACGCTTCTCGCGGCCGTCTTCCCGTACTTCACCCTTACTGCGTCCCTCTAATATTTCACCATTTTTTTCCCTTCTTCTTTGTCTCCTCTTCTTCCTTGTGCACGCTAGTCGACTGAAATTCCTTTTTTGTTTACCTCTTTTTTAATTTTTTCTTCACCCTTTTCTTTTATTAAGGATGGCCTAATTTGTCGAAAAGGAGAGTCGCAACCCGCAAGCTGGACAGAGTTCGAGAACTTCTAAGGTCGTCGACTCGACTAGTGAGCAAAAATCGCCACTACAGAAGAAGGGTGTAAGGCGGCCGGCGATGTTCTGCAGCTTGTTTGCGCCAAACCGGTTGATTCATCCTGTCAAGTAAAGGGTTCAGCTTTCTTTTTGTATGAAAACCACACCAAGAACCATATTTTGTACAATTTGGCTACGTTAAAGCTGATAGCTACCGAGCAATGTCATACGCCGGCTCTGGCATCAGAAGTGAGCCTAAGCAATAGCAAGAGGGGTGAAGAATGAATCGGGAAAGAATAATTCAACTCTAAGGTCTGTTTTGCACTGCTACGGTGGGAAATTGAAGCAATCAAATGCTCATTAGGACGGGCCATACCAGCAAAGGCATGAACTAGAACTCTATCGTCCCAACACGGCCGCTTTTGAGACTGATGCATTTGTGAAGAAAGAGCGCAGACATCCAGATATTTTTCCCTTATATTAATTTTTATAGCTGGCCAGCTGGCAATGAAGCATAAACATGCGATTCCCTGAGCCATAAACAGTTTAATGACATGCTTTGCTTTCAGGCTAATCTTCCAACCAGTTTACTAAGTGATGTAACGCAGTGGCAGTCAGTGGACGCAGTATTTTTTAAGCAACGCTCCCCGTATCCTTTCAGGGGGCGCTAAAACGTTTCCGATTTCAGTGGGAATCATTACTTCTGAAGCTTTTTCTTCTCTCGGCACTGCTAGCACAAAGCCATAGGAGGACTCCAGTGAACGAAAATAGCGGTGCACTCTCACATCACAGATGTCTTAAGAAACTCTTCCCATATTCACGAAGCTATTCGCATGCGTCCTGTAGGTAGGAACAGCTCCTAATTGACTGATCTTTGTAACTCTGTCCAGCCAAAGAGACGACATTGTTAGAGGCACATGCCAACTAAGAAACAGTATTATGAGGAACACGTAACAGAAACTTTGGTAGACATGGTCCAGGGCTTCGCCAATAATGACATATTATCGCCAATAATGGCATAGTATATACTATCAGATCTGGTGACGTTATCATTTATTTTCATTTTATTTCCATCAACGGGGGGATAGGCGAAGCAAAAAGCTGCACTAGCAGCTTGACTACTCCTCGCCCCCTTCAAGGCCACAGCAGCACACGCTGTACAGCCCGACACACATTACTTAGACATGCAAAAAAATTGTAAAAATAATAATAACAAATATAAAGCTTGTACAAGAAGAAATTATACACAAAAGAACAAATTCATGACAAGTAAAGGTGTATGCCCTGAATGCACAAGGACGTGGTCATTTTCGCTCATACACACACGATTAAGGACCTTCAACCATAGCTCCCGTGGCCGCATCAAAGACCGGCCCTGACACTCAGCACTCGGGGATGCGTTTGTACAGGCAGTGTGTAAGAGATATAAGAAAAGCCGATTGCCTAGAAGCCATTTCACATTGGCTTTCTTCGTGCCCGCTATACGTTTGCCTGCTGTAAGATATGCATTTATACGATACTTATCCGAGTCACTATGGCGTGGACGCCGGTTTATGATTGAGTGAAGGCTACTCGCCGAGAGAGCGTACTTATTTGCTGCTACTTCAAGTGCAACATATTATTTCTGCACGTTTTAAATAAGATAAGCCAACAAAGAATCAAAACCTTTCTATTGCCCTTGTCAGACCTTCCGTGGCAGCGATCGTGTTAGCGTGAACAGATGTGCGACGACTTTAGCGGGCACAAGGCTGACAGCCGAACACTGATAAAAGGGAAGCGCCACTGCGGCCAATAGCGTTCCGCTGCTGAGCAAACGTTCAGTCTCCAATCGTGGCAGCAACATATCCACGCAGGCGACGAGCCAAAACTCCCGTGCGCGGATCGAAACTTCGGCGCGCGTTGCGGAAATGCGTGTGATCAGTATCATTCCAAAGCCCTTCAGTACATCGTGCCTTTTGATGCACGTGTAATATTAGCACGAAATCGCGACTATTCTATAATACTAAAGAAAGGAGAAAACGCCAGTGGATTACGACCAAATCAAGGGCGCCTTGGAGCCGAAGCGTTCCGCGTAACGTGCGCCATGCACCAGCCTCCAGTTCCTCAACCAATGTCACTCCCATGGCGCGAAATTCTGGCGAACAATGCTCGGCCCAAGTCTCGCTGTGCAGAGACGTCGCCGAAAGTGGCGCGTGCAGCCTTTCTTTCGGCGCCCGTCGAGGGAAACCGCACCGTGATCTGCGGCCTGCGGCCCCGCCGCGGTCCCATGCCCATTGGCGCGAGACGTCTGCTGCGAGGGCTGTTGTGCCCAAACTCACGCGCTCACAAGCCTAGAATTGGCCCGGGCGGGAACAAGAGCGACCTGTTTGGTCAGCAGCTGCGCGCAGTCCCGCCTCGGTCGCGATATATAAGGGCCATTGTTACGCGCTCGGTCGATCACTGTCTCCCCAGGAAGCCGCACGAATCTCCCTGGCAGCCGCACCATGAAGCTCTACACGGTAAGGGGTTTCTCTTTGCTCCCGCCGCCGGAACTGCTCCGGCTCCGCGGCGCTTCGCGTGCGCCGCACTTTCACCGCCGCTCTCCTTCGCCGTCTCGCACGTACAACCGTGAGATGGCGAAAGAACTTGTGGTGATGGACTGTGGCGCGCATGCGAGCGTCTCCCGCTTGCGCTTGCGAGCCTCTTGACGACAGAGAGTTTTAGCATAGTGTTAGCGTGTGCCACTGGTGTTACCGCCGCCGTGTGCGGATGCGCTGTTGGCGGCTGGCGGTTAACGGTTTGCGGTAGTGGTATACACGGTAGCTTTACGCTGAAACTCTCTCATGGCCACAAGCAACGCGCTTGTGAAAGCAGCTTAATAGAACTAATCGAACGCTCGGTTCGCGATTTGTCGTGAAAGCGCTTTCTTCTTAACAATGTTCCTTTCGTAAGCACACAAATGGACTGTCGAGCGACGAGTGTGATGGCATGAGAGCTCTTGGAAAAAATATCTCTTTTTCTGAAGTAATTAATGTCATATGCAACTTGTTGCCGTTTTGGAAAGCGATGTTCTGTCTCTAAAGTCAAATATTCATAGCCAGAAATTCTGAACAAAAGCATTTTTCAACGGGAAAGAGTTTATGGCCGCAACTTTTTTTATATATTGTAAGATTTCTCTATAACAATGAACATATCCGCAGCAACGTTCCCTATTAGTTTTCTATAGCAGTTTTAACTTCTCGATGCGAGCTATGGAAAAACTTTAAAAGAAAGATTTTTCTACATATCACAAGAATAGACCACTACCTTGAATATTTTCATAACAGTAACTGAAAATATATCAATATTCAACATGTTTGACAAAGAAAACTGGACTTCTTCCCGACGATTTCATTGCGCTTATTTTCAAAAAATAAGATTAAGAAGAAAAAATAAACATCGTGATCGGAGAAGCATCTCAAAGTACGGATGAATATTAACCAAGTTCTGGCTCTTTCCCGCTTCACATTTGCGTTATTTTGCTTTTTTTTGTGCGTGCGGTCTCCTACGATACGATTCATAAATCTGTACCAATGGTGACCTTACGTTTGCATCCTCTTCTAGGTGGTCAGGATCACACCGTTCTCTGTCATCGTGTTCCCTACTGCGCAGGCAGTGAACTATAGTAGTCGCCAAGCGTCCAAATGACAGCACGCTTTCGAAAACGCCAAAAGTGCTAGTGACAGATTCATGTAGGACCAATTCGTGCGTCTTTCCTAATATGCGCTAGCTCAGCAAATAAAATTGACACCATGCCTCCAAGCACTGATCCGTGGCATGGATATTCAAATTGAGCGACGTACAGCCTTGTTCAAAATTTACAGCCGCTGGAGTTTGCTTCTAAGGCGCGGACTGGGTCTTAGGGGCGCTGGGGAGAAGAATTCCTCTCAGCATTCGAGAGATTTCAAAAGCTGACAGCGCGAAAATGAGCAGCACTGATTGGCCCGGAAACACATTCAGTGGCCTGCCTAGTTTTTACAGAGGCTGTAAATCGCATGTTTGGATTTATCGTACCTTAGCCAGAGCGTAATCCTTTAAAGTTAGTATATATGAGCCCTTTAAGGGTCTCACTTAACGACGTCGTCCGCTCAGCCCAACAGCTCGTTCCTTGCAATGACAGACAACAAAATTCCTAGTCCCATGCAAAGCTTCCACGTCAGCTGCATCAACGTAAGCCTTTAGAAGCAGCGAAACCGAAACTGCGCAGAACTATCGTTCCTTCCAACACGCGCGCGGAGCTTTTAAGGTCGGTCTGTCTAAACTGCTTGCAGCCATAACGAGCGCCACCGGCCCCAGCTTCTTAATCCACCTAACTGCCCGAGGTAGTACACTTCCGCCCAGCTGCGAGTGCTATTTTGGGTCCGCAAGCTTCGTACCTGCCGTAACAGGGCTCGCAAACGTTATCCTGCTCGTTTCGCAGGTCCTCCTTCTTGCTGCCCTTCTTGCGGCTGCGATGGCGGGCTACCACTACGGAGGCTACGGTGGCTACGGAGGAGGTGGATACGGACACGGCGGCTACGGATACCACCCAGTGGGTCGCAAATTCTTCTACCACACGCACATCAACCACGGATATGGCTACGGCCATGGCCACTACGGTTGACGTTCGGGCACCGTAAGAGGCATCCAAAGACCCCAACCAACCTTGCCCGGGCTGTCAACCACTTGGCGGCTACAAATTAAAGCGAATGGTTCCTACACTGAACTGTCTGCCTAATTGCCTCGTCAGCACGCACAAACTTTGCCCAGCAAGGCACCGCGCCCATCGCTAAAACCGCCACCAACCTCAGGCACACGTTGAAGGCAGGAATAAGCCTTCGGTGCGTTCAGCGACTTGCATCAATGCTTAAGCCTTTCCCGTCCTTCGTCTCTTTAACTAGAGGCTGGAATCAGCCAATCGAAGGAAATATTTGTATCGGCACATTAGAAACACTGCATGAATTAAAAGCGATCTATGACAGCCGCCGAATCCACAGCCGGCGACACGTGTCCCGCACATTCGCTTCGCTCTGCCCTCTTCGCCGTCTTATTTCCGAGTGCGATTTCCGGGTAGGCACGAGAGTTGCGGAAATCGGCTCGCGTTGTTCAGCCCCCGTAACAGAAATCAGCGCGCCTGTACTGCACTGGGGGGCGGCTATAGCGCGGAGAGGGGTCCGCCCAGCGCCGTGTCGCCCATTCTCCACCGAGCAGCAACACAATGGGCAGCGACGGCGAAGGCGGTAGCGCCGAGACACGCCGGTGCTGCGCGGTCAGCTTCCGCATGAATTGCGCCGAAATCAGCCAAGTGGGAGCCGTTTCTGGGTCAAATACAGCCGCGCGAGCCCCGCGCGCGAGTTTATTCCACCACTTCCGCGCAGAACCACTTGAGCGTTGCAAGGGCGCCGTTGACAAGCCCCCCCCCCCCCCCCCCCCCCCTCCCCCCCGCCTCCCTCCCCCCTCGCCAGCTTCAAATGCACAAGCGATGTGAACGAAGCAGGCTCGAATCTATCGCCCTTTGTGGCTATAGACGTAAACGCTTCGTGGCCGGAAGGCAATGCAGGTAATAAAACTCCGGTCCGCGCAACTCATGTGCCCTAAATGTACTCCGCGTGTGTAATAACGAAAACCCCTTCTCCTTGCCTCGAGTCCGCTTTTACGTGGAGGCCACCGAAAAAGCGATTGGTTATAAAAAAAAAGACGGCTTAGCAACTTTAAACGCCGGTGTTATACCGGCAGATGACGGCAAAAAATAAATAAACAAAAACACCTCCCGCTGCGAGTTTTCAACGGATGAGAGAAGGCTGCAGCTGCAGGATTCACAGAAGTATCTGTAGGTAATCTTCCATCGAACTGCACGGAAATAAACTAGCGAGAGTTCTGTGATGCTTCATTCTAGCGCATTCTACGCGATGAAGATTTACTACACGCATAGCGCTCAAGGTTTTTGAACCTGCTACATGTGCTCATGGCGAAAATGTAGGTTACGCCCCACACCCAGTGGGTTAGGGCCCAGGAAAAACTTTCTTACTCGCCAAACACGCGATTCCGTCAGGTGACTCGAAAAGACATGAACAGAGAGCAAGTGAAAAGAAGCGACAAAAGAAAAAAAACAAGAAAACTAAAAATGGCCGCGGTCTTCACGGCAGCCTTCCGCCGGGGTGCCATTCATGGGAAATGTTCATGTGGTGCGCCATCATCCACGAGGGCAGTGCTGACCAGTCGAACATAAGATAGCCCAGAGTGTCCACGCTGATGAGGACGCAGGTTATGATCAACGCCTTCAGCAGGAGCCCGTAGAGCAGCTGCGTAAATGAGAGCCACAAGAGTGTCTTGGGAACTTGCCGTGGTGGTTCACTTGATGTGGCGTTCAGGGAGGTCATGGACAAATGCGCGGGTGGCGCACTTCGATGGAGACGAGATGCACACACCACGAAACATCACAGGCATTACGATTTTGGTTCGCGTTAGAAGCTACTATTTTTGCATATTTATTAAAATAAATATTAGTCTATATTAACAGTCAAGTAATTCAGCACCCCTCACTACGACGTATCGGATTAGCCTGGTGCTGGTGAAGGCTTGGCGTTTAAAATACACCTACCTTTACGTCCTGCGCTTTTGCCATAATTGTTGAGTAATTTGCTGCATAAATTTTCAAAAAACAAATTATGATCTATCTCATCGTCGAGAGTAGGTATAAACTTGTAACGCATTGCAGAAAAGGCGCGTAGCGCAATCCAGTACGACTCATAGATAGCCCTCGGGTATATTGGTGAAGACTTCCGGTTGCTGAACTTGCCTCGCAGTCGCCCGCCTATGTTTATCACACTAGACAGAGCGCATGATGCACCTGGCTGCTTTCGCAACATGAGGAGCCTACGCATCAGCCTTTTTTTTTTCTTGTTTTCCCCAGCTGTGTTCAGCTGGGCGAGAATTGGCGCCGGCAAAGCTGCTGCTTTGGATCCGGCGGCGTTTCGAATCCCCTGTCGGGGCTGGACTTTTCTTCGGCTGAATGTTATTCTGACGAAAAATTCCGGAAGTTTTCGGGTATGTTCGTCTTCAGGTTCACCGCAGTTTCTAGACAATATTTACCAAAATTTTCCGATAAAAGAGGCTGGAAGCCTGTTATGCTTTAAAAAAAAACGGCTTAAAAATAGCAACCACATCGGCGAACTGTCGCGGATACTGTCTTGTTACTCATTTCACTAAGTTATAAATGAAAGTACAGTTCTACGCTTTTTAAGAACTTGGGCTACTTCTTACGAGCTTGTTCTCTAAAGCTTGTGAGAAGCTCATAAAAGCGTTAACGACATGAACTACAGTGCGAATAAGTTGTAATAATAAAAGGTGTTTTCATCTTGATTGGCGCAGCTGTATTCATCCTTTCTCTCAGCACAGGTTCATGATTCTGTGGAATTTATTCGTTAACGGGTAAGCTCCAGCGGGATGTGAGATAGACGAGGTATACAACTCCAGAGAAGGTCGTTACGCGATTCATTGTATAGTTTGTGGTGTTCGTGTTACGCGAGGGCTTGTGTCAGCCATGTACTTTCTTTGCTCGAAATTACCGCCTTGGAACCTTTCATGTGTATAATTCTTATCATGTCCTGCACAAGTAACTGTGTTGCTGTGGCTTTATGCTGCGCATGCTGTCAGACATCACTGCTGTTCAGGCAGGTCTGTTCAGGCTTGGACACGTCAGGGAAATAGCTCTTATTTCGAAAAATTAGGCCCAACAAAAAAAAAATAGCAATCACACGTGGTTCTGTGCACAGTCAATGGGCATACAAGACATGTTTTTACTCTGTTTTTTCACAACGAGATGTTGAAACTAACTGGATTCTGTTTAAAAATAAGATGCATAGCCTAATATTAACTTATATTCCCAGCATCACCGTTACTGAGCAATCCCATTCACCACGGTTCGGCGTAACATTAAACCGGCGTAACAACAAAAAAAAATGCGACAGTTCTGAACTGCTAAGCGCGTTAATGCAGTAACTGCATTGAAAAATATTGCAACACAAAAAGGAATTTCGAATCCATTGCGAATAAAACTAGACGTTCATTTTTCGCATCGGCTTTGCCTAACATGTTCCGCACTAACCTCAGGCAGTTCTGGAAGATTATTAGCCCCAAACCCCCCAAAATTTATCATTACGAGACGATCATGACAATCTTATCTCCGAACAAGAAATTCCGAAAGTCTTTAACACTACTTTCGGTTTATGGAGGTTGAACGTCCCAAAGCGACTGAGGCGACGAGGGACGCCGTAGTGAAGGGCTCCGGAAATTTCGAGCACCTGGGGCTCTTTTACGTGCACTGACATCGCACAACACACGGGGCTCCAGAATTTCGCCTCCATCGAAATTCGACCGCCGCGGCCGGGATCGAACCCGCGTCTTTCGGGCCAGCAGCCGAGCGCCATAAGCACTCAGCCACCGCGGCGGCTCAGTATTTACCTAAGAACCAGGCAATCATCTACCTGGCTTTCCTTCCTTCGATCCCTCACCTATGCCTGAAATAACGTTTGTCGCTAGCGGCATGCAGAACTAATTGATTCACTGACGTCAACTTCCTCCGATGGCATACATGGTATTAATTGCAAAATATTGAAGAGTACTAAGCATACAACTAGAGTCATTTGATCGCACATTTTTCAGCAGTCGCTCTCATGTGGTGGTGTTCCTAAAGACTGGGAAGTGGGGAAGGTCATTCCAGTGCCAAAAAAAGGGTAATACGTTTTCTGCTAATAACTGCCGGTCCATTTCCCTCACAAGTGTTTGGTCCAAATTAATGGCGCACATAATTTACTCTCACATTCTGAAATTTCTTCTAGTCGCCAATTTCTTTTATGCTAACCAATCCGATTTTCGCAGGGTACTCTCTTGCGACACTTAGCTAGCCCTCTTTATAAATGATATAAGCTCTAATCTTAGTGCCAACACCCCGGTCGACGCCTTGTTTCTGTATTTCGAGAAAGCATTCGATAAAGTACCCCACGAACGTCTATTTCTAAACCTTTCATCCTTGCCCCTCAATGACTTAGTACTTAATCGGATACGAGACTTTTTAACCAACCGTCATCAATTCATAAGCACTAACAATGGCTCCCCCACCCCCTTGTCCGCCATTATTTCAGGGGCGCCACAAGGCACAGTCCTCGGTCCTCGTTTATTCTTAGCTTATATTGATGATCTTCCAAATAACATCTCCCGAAATATCCGCTTATTTGCAGACGACTGTAAGATCTATCGCCATATTAAGAACATAACCGATGTTAATGCATATTAGAAAGGGCCATTTCTCGCATACTTGTTTTTCTCCGCGAGTGTCGTTCCGTGCAGCGAGCGTTCTTTTTCGTCCACATGTGTGCTTTCGAGGCGGGGGGGGGGGGGGGGGGGGGCGTCCCGCTACCCGAGGTACGAACTGGAGGGCCTTGCGGCACCTCCTTTCAAGTGGGCCAGTGCACGTGTACCTGTGAGTGTGTGTGTGTGTGCGCGCGCTTCCGGTGCACTACAAGTGCGCGGTATACCCTGCGTCGCTGGCAGGCGACTCAGCCAAGTGACGGACGAGAAGGGACGACAGTGTGTGTGCGATGCTCAACAGTGCGAGTGCTTGAGCGGTGTGCGAATTTGCGAGTATGTATTTTGGCGAGTAAATAAGTTTTTGTACATATATGCTTTTGCATTTCCTTCACATCAGTGCTTAATCGTTTCATTTCTTCAGCGCGTATTTGTAACATTAAAAGTAATTTTAAGTGTCGTTTCTAATTTCCACCTCAGAGCGATCTTGACAGCATACAAATCTGATGAGGAAAATGGCTAATGTCTTTAAATATTAAGAAATCATCTCTTCTTACTTTCCATCGCAGAAAATCCTATCCAATCCGGAAGAACACACTTTCTGGATCTGACCACAGTTTGGTAACTTCTAACAGATACTTAGGAATTAACTGCCGACTTTTCTTGACACCTATCACATAACGAAACTGGCAAATGAAGCTAACCGTGTCCCCGGCTATTTACGCCGACCCTTCGATTACCCCCTCATTCTGTAGAATTACTAATATATTGCACCTTCGTTCAGCCTAAACTCGAATACACATGCGCTACCTGGGACCCACACCAAACTAGCCACATCAATTTACTAGAATCCGTTCAGAACCGTGCTGCGCGTTTGATCTTTTCGGATTCTTCGCATACATCAAACGTTACTAAACACAAAGCACAAGCTAACTTAGCCAACCTTTATATCACAGAAAAGTCGCTTGCCTATCCCTTTTCCATAAATTCTGTCATGAATCTCCGCGTGACCCTGCCATTCCACTAGCACATCGCCACTCCTGCCGCCTCAGCCGTGGCAAGACTGCGCACCTACCTTCAGCCCGTTCATCAGCGCATCCTTCCTCATTTTTCGTAAGAACACCCAAGGGCTGGAATGACCTTCCTACTACTGCTGTCATCCATTGCAATCGCGACCACTTCAAGCGTTTCATTGAAGAACACATCTGTCATCGCGAATTTCTACCCCTCATGTAATATATCCTGCACAGGGCCATTGCAGGTATTGAACGTTTGACGCTTACTATAAATCGCACAACTCTTTCATTAGTGAGACATCATATCAGCTTAGCTGACCATAGAAAGCGGTCCTATGTCGGTGAGCTCGCTGAGCAGGGCGATGCTGACGCGTGCCGTCGGTAATATCACTGGACTGGAAGCAGCCACGGTGATAGGCAGGGCGTAGTACAGCGGGTTGCAGGGCTCTGCCACCGCCTGCAAGCGCCATTGCATCACAACGAATGGCGGGTGAGCAGAACCACATGACATCGTATGCAGTAAGAAGCAGGGCCCATCGCTTCCAGCGGCACAGAAGCACCTCGGGAAAACTCTGGAGTAGTGTCACGATTGCCCAGTCATAGGAGTGACAACGTTAGAAATCGAAACCACATGCAGAGTTTTAAATGACTGCAAAAAGTCCCTCTGTAACTTTACTAATGCCTGTAACGAGAGTGTTGAGCGGCCTAAACGCTATATAAAAAAAGCAAATGGTGCCGGGGGGGCAGCAGATGAACGGTAACGTACTATGACCATTCAGACAACGGTTGCTCCAAAAGAATACGCGACAAGCACGATTTTTTTTTAAGAAGCTTTCTTCTGGAAGAATAATGCCATTCTCAATCGCAGTGCAGAAATAGCAACAGAATTCGTTCTCCTGTGTAAACTGACTGTTCCATTTGATATTGCTCCTATCTCGACATTTTCTAGTTAAGAAATAAATCAATACTCGCTAGTGCAGCTTCAATGAATAATATTAAAGAAAAAGATCATAGAATGTCACAGGTAGTAATAAAAAAATCCCCTACACGTACTGTTTGCAGGTTTCTGCTAATTCAGCCACGGCAGAATTCGTTTCCTCTATTTTTGCGGGAATTTGTGCGCATGGACACCTAACTAATGTTGGTAAGCGCAAGACAGCGTCGAACTGCACACAACGCAATGTTATTTTCGCTTTTAATGGTCCTAAATGCTCGATAACGTTATTAATCAAAGCTCGAATTACATTAGGCTCACTTAACGTCGTTGTAAAATATATTTAGCAGTATCCAGATAATCAGACGACTTATTAATGAACTTAATACTGAACTAAGGTCATGACGCGGATCTCTTGATGATCGCCTCTGTTGTTTTTCTTTTATTTGTTACTCCATGCAGTCCTATTCTATTTACAAGTACCCTCGCACGTATGAATCGAATATTTGACGCAAAATACCCAGGAAGAGACCCTAGCAAACAAATCTGCAAACTAGCGGATCGTTCTAGCTGTTAATCTACGAAATCTTGTCCCTTGTACATCTTGCCCCGGTCTGGTCATAACTGCAAAGTTCGTGTCACATCAATGTATACGTTACATATCGCCAGTCTTTTATTATGTCCGCAGTAATCTGAACTGAAGTTACTTCCTGCCCTTCCTCTCATTCAGAACTGTTCCGTTTGCAAGTCTTATCTTTTGCTGTTTTCTTTTTCCTGCCCAAAAATTGACGTTATAACACTACTTTTTACAGCGCTTTTGAGTATTGAAAGCGAGTAAATATATGCAACAGACACAGAATGCATACGCCAGTGGTGTGTCACTTCGTTAGGCTTTCATTCAGTGCACTATCCATACTACAACGCCGTTTCAATGCGGCAACGATAATCAATACCACGTTCACCAAACATTATCATTTGTCTCCCATGCGAAGGGCAACAACAAGCCTTATTTCCTTCAAGGATTGTAGGGTGGATGCAACAAGATTATGGTTGGCCACTCGGTGCAACATGTTTAGAAATCTATATAATGAGCAAAAAAAAAACACAAGAGTGACAACATCGCAGGAATACTTAGCTGAACCAGGAACTCAGTCGTTAATCCAGGAGCTATTCAGTGCCATGAACTGCTTTGTCTTTGCGTCCTTTAAGCTAGTTTTACCTTTTCAAGCACTGGATGAATGATGCCACCAGCCGTGTAAATTAAAGGACCATCTAGAGGGTGCACAACGCAAAGTCTGATCTTTTCATTTTTCATTAATTTAGGCACACTTTGACGAGAGTCTGAAATCAGTGTAGTGTTAATGCCAGAGAATTTTAAGACGGCGTGCTAAAAAGCATGACTGAAGGCGATCTGGAGATGGTAACCGAGCTCACCGTTTCAAACGCCACAGGCAGGAGTATTCGGACGGTGTGACAGCTGCTCACCAGCTCAGCCATCATGGAAGCACAAACCGTTAAAAACGCTTGCGGCAGTAGTCTGTTGTGGTTCTCAAGGGTCATCAAGGTCTCCCTCAGCCACGTTACGAACTTCGTGCTCTTGAAGTCGGGGAACACAGAAAGCAGGACGAAATATTACACACATTCACCGCCAATTCGATTCTTTTTAACGCTGCAACGATCAAACAGTACGCGGACCCGACAATTTTTTTTTATTTTTTAATGTGGTGGTAGCAAAGATATGCCACATGATTTCGTGCTGGGGACAGCTATTGCGAAGCCGCACGAAAAGGCAGTCGTACAGACAAAGTAGAGTAACGCAGAAAAAAAAAGAAAGAATGCCCAGGCCGGGCTCGCCTTCTTCTGAGCGAAGACGTGGCACGCTAGTTGTACCGCAGCAGGTACTCCAGTGCACCAAATCCCCTGTAAGTGCGCCTACTCACAGGCCCACCTGCCTCGCGTGACGACAGATGGCGCGGCATGTCCATTGAGGCTCAGGTCCAGCTTGACGGCATGCTCAACAGCCACTAGGTGTTAAGGCTCGAGTTTTCAGCCAGGAATTACTACTGTTGACTAAAATCTTGATGTGGGCTAGTCTGTTGCTCATTATAGAAATTTAAGCAGCGCTCGAAAATACAAGCACAACGATGTAACACAGCAGTGACAGGACAAGCGCTCATAATACACCACTTGCACTGTCGTTTCTTCGTTGACCTCGTAATTTGGGGTGCTGCTTAAATTTTTATAATGAGCAACACTTCAGACGTAGCTTATTCAATAGTAAATCTAAGGTATTTACTGCGATTGTCAAAGTGATCTATAGCTATCTCTGATAATCACTTTTTCCCGCTGTCAAGCCCACTGGACTTCCTCATTCGAACTTCTTACTTGTATCACACCGAATGTTTTGAGGGGCAAGCTGTAGACGCTGACTAACCGTACCCCACTCCAAGAGAATGCCAAATGTCCGCTACCCATGGTATTCGTAGCTCCTCCTTTCTGTCAGTAAAACGAGTGCACCACCAGCTCGAAGAGAGAGAAAGCGCATGCGCTACCTTGACAATGAATGAAAGAGTGAAGGTGCTCCCGTAGGCGAAGATGGTACTCCACGGTATTCTCTGAACTAGAGGCCGGAGGCTTTCAGTAGTGGGGTGCTCGGGCCGACCCCAGGGAAGTGAGAGCAGAGCCAAGACGACGAAAAAATCCATCTCCAACTTCTCATACTCTCTGCAGATAAAACGGAAGAACCATGCTTGGTTTACGCTAACTTTTACATGCTCTAAGAGGGGCTTTTCAAGTCTTGAAGTGAGCTTATCAAATCAGATTGTCCCAGCTACTGAATGTGGACGAGGAGGAGCAGCAAGTACCATTTCCTGGTCAACTGTTGAGTAGCAACCACTGACTAACGAAATGGCAAGAACTGAAATGCGCTGACACTCTGCCCCCCCCCCCCCCCCCCCAGGGCCCTCTAACATTATGTAATTAAATCAGGATAACGGCTGGCAGAATTAAACCTTATTATTATGTGCAACCGAACCTCACGTAGTTGTTCATTACTGCCGGGTTATATGGCTGCATAGCGGCGGCCAGCTAAGGGCTACATCACGTTATGATTTCCGTGGTGGTGCGCGGGTGACTAAAGAAAAAAACTGTCTTCCGCTCATGGATACGAATATTTGGTGGGGAGAATACACATACGGAAACTGGAGTTGTGCACAAGTGTGGTTTTTTTTTCCTACAATTTTCTTTGAAAAGAGCAGCTTATGGTGTGAGGTTTACGAAACAAAAGTGCGTTCTTTTTCCGCAGTAAAATTTACCTTCCGTTTCAGAGTTCAGGCTTCGCAGTGCAGTTTAACGTTTGTTCTCTGCGTGTGGGTGTGTTTTCTTCTGTCCCGTTTCCTTCTGAAATTCCCACGCGAACGTTTACTCGTTCACAGTGCCTGCCAGTAAATAAAGTCTCGTCATCCATTGCTCTCTTTCGTGCTTCAATGCAGCTCTTAACATGTTTCACAAAATGGCTTCGAACGTACGCTTTCACGCTGGGGCTTCTCCGCGCATACTCACGTTCCATTGAAGGTGGCCTCCGTGAACAACGTGCAGTATATGGCCACCCAGATGCCGATCAGAATCACTTGCACGAAATCCGCGAAACTGCAAGAGCAAGCGATACTATTCCTTGCTTTTTTTTCTTCTGCTATTCGAATATTTAAACGTTCACTTTATTCAGCTTAAAGCAAGCTCTCTCACTCCAACCTCATTATGCCAGAATTTGGGGGGGGGGGGGGTCTTTGAAGGAAAGTTTAACAATAATTACGGCTGATGTCATCTGTAAGAGTGAGTGTAAGCAGTATATGCTCACAGGCATAATGCTACACAAAAATTTCGAACAATATAAATTATTTGCAATCCACACATTTCATACCACTGCCACTGGCGTTTACCTGAGTTTTATCGCATTGTTATGAAATTTTGCGATTTCTGAAGGCACGTAATTGCATAACCGGGCTATCAACACGCATTTCTTTGCCTTCGTCAGTCGGATATGACACAACATTCTAATAGAGCCGCAAAAATCAGCGTATGTGTACAGAGCGTGTCAGAGATGCGCAGTGCACATATTGACTTGCTCCTCGTGGTCCTGTTAGAATGCGCCGATAATACGCGAAGGAACACGCACTACCGTGTTCCCGCATGACCGTGATCAAGACGGTACTGATGCCTGAAACAAGCTTAGCTAACAACTCCTAAGAGGTACAAATTACAATAAAACGTTCAGGCATACCACCAGTACCCAGTGCGGACTCAAAGTGGTCTAGTAAAGTACAGTATAAATATATCTGTATTTCGTACATAAGCCGCAAATCTACGCGGATCTAAACGTCATTGTTAAAAAATGCAAAGGCGATCTTACGAGGTGATGCGACAGATCTCCGGCCGTATTGATTGCACGTACATTTCGCGGCTAGAACAATCGCTTTCCCGTTGCGATGTCTCAATAGTTTCCTAGTGGAGACGGAGCTGAACTGTTCGTCTAGTCTATCGCAGATGTCGTTCCAGTGTTGTCTATTTAGTGTTTGGGCATAGCGCTCAAGTTCATTATTGAGAGCTGCTATTCTCCTTCTCAGGTTACGGTTGCCCTTTTTTGGGCGAGCTCGGTTACTGCCTCTTTTTTCTTTTGCCACAGTTGTCTCATGTGGCTTTCAACCCAGTTTCGTTCCTCATCTAATTTTATTTCCTCCTCAGCCTCTTTGCACGCCTGCTTGATCCCATTGGCCCATTCAGCTAAGTCGGTGATCTCACCGCAACCCCCTCCGTTGTCACGGAAGTTGAGGGTTTTCCTCTCAGTTTGATTTTGACCCCGTTTTGGACAACGATCTCTATGATTCTGTGATCACTGCCAAGGTTCTCTCTCGTCTTGTGCCACGTAGCCTCAACGTACGCTCCGATCATGGCCAGGTCGGGGGAAGTGTCGTGTGACACGCTGTTCCCCTGCCTGGTTGGTGCGAATGGATCGTTAAGGAGTGTTAAATTGCACTGTATCATGGCGTCCCATAATTCCCTCCCCTTTATCTGGGAGTGGTTGTATCCCCATGCTTGGTGTGGCGAATTAAAATCCCCTACTATTACGAGACGCTGCTGCCCTTGTGCCAGTGCTTGCGCTTTGGCAAGGAGTTCCCTGAAGCCACAGCCTTTCCTTAGTTTAGGATATCTGTAGACGTTCAGGACTAGCAGGCTGCGTTCTTTCCGCCTCAGCGGTATAATCTCCGCTAACACCTAGTCAACCTGCGTGCATCCTACCTCATGCTGCATGACGGTGATCCAGCGCAGCAGTCTGACTGTTTGGTTACCGGCCTGGGTATGTTTTGTATCCGCTCAGTTTAGTGTTTTTCCTACTCTTGCAGCGCGATGATGTCAGGACCATCGCGTCTCGCAAGGTAGGCTTGGAGAACGTTTCTTTTTTTGTGAAGCCCCTGTAGTTCCAATGCCACATTCTGTTTTCCCTAGTGTTGAGTCTGGCCATGCTTCAACCGCAGAAGGATTTGTTTTTGCTGTTCTGCCAGCTGGTCAATTCTAGTTCCCATTAGGATGACTAGTTGGCTGAGCTGGGCTGAGAGTTGGTCTATATCGTTAACCTCCTACGTAGGCAAGCTCATGGAGCACGCCATACAGAATAGGCTCAAAGGATACTTGGAAAGTAAGGAACTCTACCCAGACACCATGGTGACCCAGACAACAACTATCCACAAACGACGCATGCTACAACTTAAAGAACAAGTATTGAAAAAGAAGACTAGTGACTGGAGAGTCACAGTGGGACTGGACGTCAGCAAAGCGTTTGATAACGTCAAACACCAAGCCATCCTGTCACACCTCAATCACCTAAACGTAGGAAGCAAGCTATACAACTATAACAAAAGCTTCCACACGGACCGAACGGTGAACATAGAAATCGGGGGCACAAAAACAGAAAAAAACGTTAAGCTAGGCAACAAGGGTAAACCGCAGGGATCGGTGCTATCCTCTACCCTTTTTAACATTGCAATGATCGAGTTTCCAGAACGACTCAGAAAGCTATAGGGCCTCTGCCACACTCTCTACGCTGACGACCTCACCCTTTGGGTCGACAGAGGGGGAGCGATGGCCAAATAGAATGCGCCCTACAAAGGGCAATCTGGGAAACGGAAAGCTATCTTAGACCCACAGGGCTACAATGCTCGCCGGAAAAATCTGAGATGCTAATCATGAGCTAGCAGCAGGTCAATATCCACCTCCTGGTCAACAACACCCCGATCCCAAGGGTGGACAAGATCAGAATACTGGGCATGTAAATACAACAAAGTGGGAGAAACAAAGAAACAATAAACAGTCTAGAAGCCACGACCAACCAAACTTGCAGGCTTCTCAAGAGGATAGCAAACAAAAACGCGGGGATGAAGGAGGTGAACCTACTTAGGCTTGCCTACTCTTTGATTATTAGCCGAATCACCTACGCTATCCCGTACTTAAAGGCAACTAAAGCAGAGAGAGACAAGGTAGACATCCTCATCAGGAAAGGTGTCAAAACAGCCTATAGGTTTACCAGCGTGCACATGAAAAGTGACGATCCTCAACCTAGGAGTGTCAAACACCCTAGAGGAAATGTGCGAGCCGAAACTCACGGCACAATATGTCAGACTTACTGGCAGCAAAACGGGCAGATCCATTCTTAGGAAACTGGGCCACCAAAATACGGAATTACGAGAGGGGATAACCACCATCCCCAAAGAATTTGCCAACAAGTAAAGAATACCCCCCATCCCAAGAAACATGCACCCCATACACAACGAGGAACGCAGGAGAAGCAGAGTACAACGACTCCAAAGCTCCCACCTCCAAAAACAAGGGGTAGTATACACCGATGCTGCAGAGTACCCAGAAGGGCACTACGCTGCAGTAGTAGCGAGCGACAACGACGAGCTAATCTCTAGCTGTAGCGTAAGATACTCTTCACCAGCGGAGGCAGAGATGGCGGCGATTGCCCTGGCAATCCCAAATCCATCAACCAGAATTATCATCACAGATTCGAAGACTGCAATCAAAGCCTATGACAACAGTAAGGTGTCCAAAGAGGCCGGCAAAATTCTGCAAGCAGGCAAGGAGAACGTACCCAACGACCTATTTAGCATAATATGGGCACCCGCCCATAGTGGACTCACAGGGAACGAGATGGCCAACGAGGTCGCCGAGGACTCACACACCGGGCCCCAGCGTAGGGAGACTACTCCCTGTACAAAAAGCGAGACTCAACCACATACAGAGAAATTCTAGAACACTACAGAATGCGCAGGACACCCCCCTCCACACAGATTTTTCACAAAGAAGGAAGAAGTAATCTGGCGAAAACCGCAGACGGGTACCTTCCCAAACCCGTATATCTTACACAAATGGCATCCTGAGGTGCACTCTTACAAATGCAAAAACTGTGAAGGCATACCGACCCTAAATCACATGCTCTTGGCTTGTCGAGCGCTAAACGGTCTACATGGAAACAAAGAGTCATGGGAGTCCTCCCTCCATAGCCAGGAAGAACAAGCCCAAAAACAAGTCATCGGTCAAGCCCAGGCCGCCGCCGGAAGGCAACTGATTCCGGCCGACATCTAGGTTGAAGGTAGACGGTGAAAGGGGGAGCTGCGCCTTTTTTTTTTATTCGAGAAGTGTGCCAGGAGGCATAAGTTGAAAAAAGGAAAGGGGGGAAGGAATGCACGGGGTTGAAAGTTAAAAGAAGGAGTGAAGAACCGTTGCGCTGAGGTAGTCGCAGAAGTTGTTAATGAAACGGCTGTCCATAGTCCACTTCACGTAGTCACTTTCGCGGTTCCACCGCAGGCCCACCTCCCTGGGGAGCGTTTTCTGATAGCAGCCGTTGCTGGGCACGTCCACAACAAGTGCCGCATATCACAAATGTCCGGTGCAGCGCTACAGTGAGGGCACCTGTCAGGTACTGGCAGATCTTTGGCACGCCACCGATGACGGACAGATGGTGTCAGAGCCGCACCTGCCCGAATCCGCGCACGGATACCTCCTCCTGCCGAGTAAGACTACGGGGGAGAGGGTGCGAACACGGAGGAATTAGAGCGCGTGTTCGCTGGCGCAGAACTTCGGAATCGGAAACATGGGACAGGAACGGATCTGGGGGAAGAGGGGAACGTGGTGCGTCGTCTGATGTGTGAAGATGAGTCATAGCATCTGCTTGAATGTTATGTGGATCCTGAGTATGGCCGCGAATCCAGTGTATGCGCACAGGACATGGGTACTTTGCGCAGAGCACGTGAATTGATTGTGAAATCTGGAATGTGCGTCGAACAGCCTTTAGCTGTTTAAGGACGGCGCGGGAGTCCGTCTAAATATGAACTGTATTGAATGTTGGCACAAGCGAAAGGAAAGCAATGACATTATAAGTTCCAATGCCAGGGGAGTGCACGTATCCGCGGTATACGTCGCGCGAGAGTTTAGATGCGGGCGGGAGGGACAACACAGCAGTAACTCCCCTCTCGGCAGTATGTGATGCATCCGTGTGCAATTTGCACCCTCCAGGCAGGTACGCGGCTGATACCGACAGAGAAACAATGGGTCGATTGTCTGTGAGCTGGCAATATGACCACGGAGGAAGTGTCTTTAAACGATGAAGTTGGAGAGACTGTTTTCGACCTCTGTTTGCCACCTGTTGGTCGATGAGTGCATTAAGTTGGGCGAACTCCTGTAGCACAGGTATGGGTGTTAAACGAGGCAGATATGTTATGGCGCGCATAGCCTCACGATTGATAGCTTCAAGGGAGTCCCAGGGTCTGCGGGTGAGACGTTGAAATTGTGCCTGATATACTATCCGTGGCTGAAGGATAGAGCGCACAAGCTGGCGGGCCGATGAGCACGTGCGCCACCAGAGCACATAGCTATGCGACGAATCAGACCTAGAGTAGAGTGAGCCGATTTACGGGTGGCTGTCAGCCACGGGGTGCCAGTCCCAGATGTATGGAGGAGAAGACCAAGAATACGAACAGTTTCTAACTGAGGAATCAGAGAATTATGTACCGTAAAATTTAAAGGGGCAGCTTTCTGTAAGGCGGCTTTATTTCCAATTCGAAAAAACCATGATTTAGTAGGAGAGAGTGTTAGACCCAGAGGTGGGAGGCGAGATGTCAATACATCCAGCGCGTGTTGAAGGACCGACTGATGAATAGACGCATCTGGATGACAGCACCACAAGGTGATATCATCGGCATATGCAAGCATGTGGATAGAAGGGATTGTCTCTAGGGCTCGAACAAGAGGAATTAAAGCCACATTAAATAATGTGGGGGCGAGAACGGAGCCCTGCGGCACTCCTCTATTGGAAGTGAAATTACCAAAGGGCTTTCCGTGGACACGCACGCTGTAGGTTCGATTTGCTTAAAAGGCGTGAATGGAGAGGAGGAACCGGTCAGGGAGACCAAGAGTTTGAATGGAGGCAAGAATGGCAGAGTGAAGGATGTTATCATATGCCTTTGTTATGTCTGTAGCGATTACGGTTCGTACAAGGTGACTCTGAGGAGAGTGGTCAAGCACGCCAGCAGTCAAAGTAGCAAGGCCGTCCTCCGTTCTAATTTGTGGGCGGACACCAATTTGGGAATCTGGGTAACAATCATGGGATTCCAGCCACCACGACAAGCGTGCGGCTAGAATGTTTTCATAAAGCTTGCCATGGTAGGCGTAAGGGAAATTGGGCGAAGGGCCGAGAGAGATACTGGAGGCTGACCTGACTTGGGTATTGGAACCACAATAGAATGCTTCCAGTCTCCCGGCATGACGCCAGAAAGCCACACTTCGTTAAAAGTATCATGTAGGGTTTGCAAAGCCCTTAATTCCAAGTTACGGAATAAGGAGTTAGGTATGCCGTCGTGCCCGGGAGTAGTAGTAGTTTTTAAACGTTCAATGGAGGCCAGCAGCTCTGCCATGGTGAGGTCAGAAGTAATCCCATCGGGGGGCTCTGTTACCGATAAGTCAGGTGGAGACGTAGCGGTGCAGTCATGGTTTGGAAAAAAATTGACGGGCCCCTTGTTGTGCAAATGTGTCCTCATCCACATTTAGAGCGAGGCGAATGCTCTCTGTGTAATCTGCAACCTGAGAAGGGCGCGCCATGGGGTGAAACACTCTCCAAAGATGTCGATTGCCCTGCGTAGAGGACAGGCGGGCACACCATGCAGCCCAGCGTTGCCTGCCTAGCCGCTTTGCAGAGCGCCGCGCCCGTGCGGTAGCGCGGTGAAGAGTAGGAAGAGCCGAAGGGTCATCGGGGTGACGAGTAGCGTAAAGATCCGCCTGGCGACGAAGAGCCCACAGATCAAGAGATGTATGTCCGGGTTTGGGCCGTCTTCATTTACAGTAGTGGTAAGAGTGTGAGTAGCGAGAACAGCAGAGAGAGTAGACAATGCTGAAGAGGGGTTGAATGTAGATAAATGATTGTCTGCGCGTACAAAGTCCCATGATGTTATTCGTACAGTGCGGCGTATTTTCCATAGACGCGTACCCGTGAGGGAGATAAAAATAGGGCTGTGATCGCTACCCCAAGTATCAGAATCAACAGTCCAACGAGGGTTACCGGGGCCTAACCACCAAGTCAAATCAGGTGAATACGGGCCACCTCGTGGGCGGGTAGAAGTATTCCGGTGGTTTAAAAGTTGAAAGGAATGATCCGAAAAGCTCCCTTGGATGTGTGCACCCCTTGAGGAATCCGATGGGTAACCCCACGCAGTGTGTGCGCCGTTGAAGTCACCACCAACTAGAATAGGGATACCCGAGTTGGTAGAACGTAAAAAACGAACCCATCCCAGATTGGGAGATGCGGATCCGGGACGACTATAAAAAGAAACTAGGACAAGGGGTGTGCGTGCAGGTTTTACGAGAAGGGCGACAACCTTTTGACGTGTGTTTCACCACCGTGAAAGGTCGAGTGGTGTGTGCGGAACTGAACTGTGAATATAAATTGCAGATTTACCTGGGCTGAGGGAGGAGGTGGTGCAACGGCGATCAGGGATAGAGGGTGAATGGTATGCGCAGAAACCTGAAAGGCGTGGGAGTGCATTATGCTCTTGCAGTAGGAACGCCCATGCCCTCAGCTTTCCGTCGCGAATCCGGATGTTCACTTCAGAGGCCTTATTAGCGAATCCTCGACGGTTCCACTGCACCACCACCGATGATGTTGCGCTATCCATGACGAGGCCGAAGAGCTTCCACGATGAGGGATGTCACCTGCTTCATCAGCGCTAATATCTTACCCACTGTCGGGGTAGTCACGGCTGACAGGTGGTCGGCACCTGATTGTGGGCCAGTGCTTACCCTAGGTGATTCCTCTGATGATTGCTCCCGAGTTATTAGAATTCTTCGAGAGGATTGAGAAAGACGCTGTTCCCGGCGCTGGGTGAGTTCGTCTAGTCGGCGGCGAGCCTCCGCGATTGCATTGTCTAAAGCTGTGTCTTCATCTGTGGTATCCACATGTGATGGATGCACTGGACGTTTTGGCGTACCATTTGATCCGGGAAGGTGAGCCGCTTGTGCATATGTACGCTGGTGAGGAGACGTATGGTGAGCAGCGGGCTCAGATAAAGGAAGTTCAGGGAAGTCGTTGTCGTCACATGCGAGAGCTGCAAAGCGATTACTTGTAGGAACATCCATTTTTGGAGGCGACTTGTGAAACTTCTTCGCTTGCTTCTTCTTTGGACAAGCGGGGGAGCGAATGTCATGGTCCGGCGATTTGCACAGGGCACAAAGAACTGTTGGTTCATTCATGTCGGCCACAGCTGCTGGATTAGGGCAGGTATTTTGCATATGTCCTTCTTTGTGGCAGTGATAAAAAAAATACGACGAGGTCAGAAGGGCTCTTATTTGACGATCGCACCGTAGTAGGTAAGGTACTTCGGTAGAGTCAACGGGCCTTGCAGGATGAGCAGGTATGAGCCCCGGCGACCCATAGGCCGTGCTTGCAGTACAACATGAGTTGAGCAGCGAATATTTGCGCGCACCTCCTCGGGAGGGCTAGTGCTGTAGACATGATAAACCATGCAGCGGAGTGTGTCAGGACCAGATGCAAATTATATTTGCACCGAGACATGCTTGCTGTCATCCAGGGGGATCCGCGTAATTGCGCAAAGTTTCTGGGCGTTCATCAAGGATGACAAGTTTACCGTGATGGTGTTGGATGGGCGATGGACGACAAACCCGCAGTAGTTCGAAGAGCCAAGAGCGTGGTCAACTGTGGCTTGAACATTAAGGCAGGGATGGCAGTCATATCAAAGCGCAATGTAGGCTTGATGGTAACGCGGAGCGAGTTCGCAGCAGGCGGAAGAGAGCCTTTACTCACGGGAGGCATCTGTGGAGGAGGCTCAGACGCTGGTGACGGCCCTTGGTGGGAATACTGAACTGGCGCGACGGGCACAGTTTCTTGAGGGAGTGCCACGGGCACGGAGGCGGTGGAGCAGTCCATGTCACAGGCCAAAGTCGTAGCATCGGAAGACGGCGCAGGCTGGAGGCCCAGAGGCGCTGACGATTGCGTGGAAGTGGAGGCTGCATCAGGTGGCAACACAGCGGGCATCCGCGTAGCTGTCGTCGACAACGCAGAATCCATGCAGACGCGTAGCGCGGCCTCGCTCGGCAGCGCCGAGCTAAGCCTAGCTTGCCCCTGAGGGTTCCGGTTGGGTTTTCTCACTTGAGAATGCGCCCATCGTGCCGGGAATTTCTCCGCAGGGGCGTCGTCAGCATTCGGTCTCACGGAGGGCTCTGTACGACCCACGCCACACATGAGAAGACAGCGAAAAGCGAAAACACAGACCTAGAAGCAGACACGTAGCCGCCCACTAGGTCTTCGTCTTCTCACCCGATCACCCATACTCTCTGACGGGTGCAAATAAAGTGCTTTCTCTCTCTTTCTCTCTCTCTCTCTCTCTCTCTCTCTCTCTCTCTCCCGTTGCGGCTTTGAATTTTATTTCGCCGTCGCTTTTACGTTAAAATGCTGCGTGGGTTTCTCGTGTGTGGAGGCGTTTGAAGAGTGTAAGTGAGTGTATGGGTTGTGGTTAGGGCCGTCTGAAGGGTGATGCTGGGTGGTTGGTGGTGGGTAAGCTTCGGTAGGAGGTGGGTTGTTTGGTGGCTGGTGGAGGATTCTGGAGGTTGGCGATGGGTGGAGGGCAAAGGTGGGCGGAGACACCAGTAGGATGGAGGCATCACGCAACACCAGACGGACAGATTTTTGGAAATTAAGAGTAGTAATGCTTACGCATTAAAAAAGAAATTCCACACTTTGAACCTTAAAGCAGCAGAAATAGCAGCAATAACTTCTCCGTATCCTTCCACTGTTACCCAATAAAAGCACGCGTCACCGCGTATTCAAAAGCGTCTCAGTGCAATGCGCGTTATCAACGGTCACGCATTGTTTACTACGGCGTCGGCCGCAAATACACAACCGGTGAGTTCGACACGCGCGCCTTGGCACTGAAATGTAATGCTTTTCCGCCAGGTGCTGTCTGTCTGCTGCCAGAACAATCCACTCAAGCACTCGCTAAGAATCTCTTATGCGTCGCACTAGCTTACTTCGTGTAACAACAAACGCATCAGTTACAAGAATAGGACAGTTTTTTGGGCTCAGTTATCTATCATTCTTAAACTGCGACAGTGAGAGAGCACTAGACGATAGGAAGGATCACGCTGTCGTAATTGGCGCTTCTGGGTGTGGTATTGAACGTAATAAATGCCTCCCTTCGAGCTAAGAAAGTTGCTGCAGTGTCGCTTGCGCGCCCGACCGTTGAGTGCAACCACATGCACTAATCGGCTTATAAAGATTTGATGAAATTTAAACAATGAAGGCTCATCCACATGTGTCCCAATTCGCTCACAGCAGCAATATACATCCTGCGCCTTCACACACCGATTCACGAAAGCAACGGCACAAACGTAGGCGAATGTTGCCCTGCAAAATGCAAAGGCAAGCGAATAAGGCTGATAAATAGACGCAGGGGTTGTGTGTATGAAAGATAACTGACAATCTCTCACTAGATGTCATAGCCCAAAAGCGGCTACGTATATACGTCTCCTCCGTGAGCAAGCGGATCTTCGAAATGCGTTACAACGTATAACCAGAAGGCCAACTTACGTTACGACGCCCAGTTCGCTGCTCCGCTTCCGAATTGTCATCCGAATCGCAGCTCTCGTCGCTACTGTTTGGGGAGCATCGCTGCGAAAGAAAAAAACACACTCCTGTGATTGCAGCATGCCAAAATCACAGTTCAATGCCCATAAAATAACCTTGTTTCCAATATACATTCGCACGCAGTGCGAGAATCAGCATCTTCATCTTCAACGACAGCACCAAGGTCTCTCCCAAGTGATGCCCCGCTAACTCTTCCCTACGTCCTCCACCTTGCCCCCACAAACTTGCTAACCTCGTCCGCCCACTGATTCGTTTGCCTTCTATTGGAATCCAGTGCGCTGCCCTGAGAGACTATCAAATATCTGCTGTGCTCTACACTACATTCTTCCCTGCCCATGGCGATTTCCTCTATTGATTTCAGACAGGACACAATTGGTATAATTGACTCGCGTTTTTGTTCCTAATCCACTCTGCCTTTTTCCCGTGTCTAACGTGAAGAACCAATTTCCTTTGCTACGTTGTCCTTAATTTCAAGCATTTTCAGTTTCAAGCCCTCTTCGCTATAGCCTCCAAGTTTTCGATTCATAGGTGAGTACCCGATACAACTGCTATATGCAGTTCTCTTTGGGGATATGCAAGAAATATTGTCGCCTATACTGACGATAAGCCCCCTAAGACTTCCGCAGGAGATGGATTCTCCTGAACCAGCTGCTCCACCGTTGCTTACGAGGAACGCGCAACGCCTTCCGTCGCAATGATCGGTGCGACTACAGGTTGTAGCTCTCACCGCGCGCCGGATGACTTCTCAATTAAGATTTTGGAAAGTATACGGTTTTTAAAATATATTTAAAGTTCTTTTTTACAATTTTAATAACTGCGCGTTTTTTGTTCGCCTGTTTTCGAGAAGAAAATACCGCTTTTTGGCTTACAGCTAATTGAAACTTAAAATAATTATTCTCTCCCCCCTTTTTTTTTGTTACAGTGAGCTGATATCTTGTATTCGCCATTGCTTAGCTACGGCCACATGAATATGTGTACAGATCTGGCATTCAGGAGCAACAGCACTGCATTACTGTCATACTTCTTTTCACTACAGCTATTTCCTTTCACTCGAAGCTTACGCCAGCAATATTGTAACAAGTTTTAGCGCAAACAGACACAGACCACAAGAACGACAACCAACGAAGGGACAAAGATTCTCAGTAAGAGTAGAGACAAGACTGCACGGATTAGTCTACAATCCTACCACGTAAACAAATTTGTCAGTGAGTGCTTTAGCACCCATTTGTATGCGGCTGAGGGTGATTTTTGGAAAACGGCTAACGGCTGACTAAACGCAATGAACAACTAAACAATATATGTTTTAGTGTGCAACGCCCCTTGCTTGCCTGCGCCTGCTTTCTGCTGCCTTGGCTTTGTCATGGCCAATTATCATTCATCTTTGCCATTTTGTTTTGTCACGCAACACTTCGGGCTACATTAGGTGTGACCTTTCGCCAATAAAATCAGTTGTCATTTAGCGCTTGTGTGCCCGTCGTCTTTGTCGTGGTCTGTGTCTGTTTGCGCTAGATCGTTTTACAAGATCGATATGCACCAACTCGACTAAAAAGAAGTTTCAATGACTTACGCTAGCAAGTCCATGGTTTTCCTACCTTGGCAACAGAAAAACCGTAGTTTTGCTGGCAAAGGAGGTAGCTGTAGAGCATAGAACGCTGGCAGTGCGTCACCGTGAACTTGTGGAAACTGGCGTAGGTTCAAAAAGGCGGCAGTGTTTGCGCGCTCTGAATACTAACATCTATTCGGATTCACGCGATTCACATTGTTTCGCGCAGCGTAGAGATTGATTTTAGTGGGCGGCGCCGGCGTTTGATGAGGTCGTTTACTCAACAAAAGAGAACCTTCTTTTGTTTCTAGGAAAAGCGTTCGATGCTTTTTTTGTTTCTCTCTTCCTCCTGAATAAATCAAACAGGTATAAAGAGACACTTGGCTTTCAGAAGCTTGCGAATGCTCCTCATTTTTAAAACCGAATCGATGAGTCGAATAGCGAAGGTATAAACCTGAACGCAAATACAAATCGAATCAATAATGAACTGGCCTTTGTATGAGTGCATGCTCTTCTTCATGCCCTGATGCTTTTGTTATTACGTTAGAGAGCATTTTTTTATTACAGTCATAATACATAGCGTCAAAATCTGTTAAAACATAAATATTTGGCTCTTTGCAAACAGCGCATAACATGCGCTGCTCTTTGCGTGGTGCTCTTTAGAATATTCTAGTATACAAAACCTGAATGCAAACATACCAAATATATAACAATAATTCTCGTGTCAGTGAATAAGATGGCGCGCTTTTCATTCGAATGTTTAAAAAAAATACTTGTTTTTGGCGTACACCTTCTGCAAACAAATTTATACTCTCTGCGCAAGAATTGTGGCCAAGTGTGTCATTAGTACGGGCCAGTTTTCAAGAGCAACGTGGACGAAATATATTTATATATGTTATTAATGGAACGTAGGCACATCATTAATACTCCAGTGTATTAATATGAATATCTGTGGCCTCGACAAGAGCGGTCAGATGGTAATGAGGATATTAACTGAATTAGAGCCTTCCCTCAGTGAAGCGAATACTACGTACTACATTATGACAGTCTCTTTGCTGGAGCGGGTTTTCGTCCGGAGAATATGTTTGTTACTGCTCGTTTCTTCAAGCCTTAAAAACTTTTAAACACTCATTTCGACAAACGAAAACGCATTTCTAGAACCTATCGGAAAAGTACCGCAATTACGCTTGATCCTAGCACCAAACCATAAGTAAAATAAAATAGACCTGAGAACGTTTTAAATATACACGCGGCCCTTGTTATTCTTCTCACATGTTAAGCGATCGAAAGCCAGCGGTTGTCACGTGACCAGAGTTTTAGAAAAGACCCAGTACGTACTAGCGATAGAGAAAAGTCATCCACACGAATTGCCAATGAAGTACGATGGCAACAACTTGCATTGGAAGAAACAGGAGCCACCAGTGTTTCGTTAAAATGACGGATTCCTGGCCAAAATTCCTGAAAGTAAAATACAGACCAGAGTAAAAACATTGGGAGACATTTAAGGACCAGCTTGAGGGCATGACACGAGAGAGTTAATGGTTACGTTCAACTTTCTTTCGCAATTAGTACCTCTGTTAAGTACACACACTAATTAGCGTCAGTAGGCATGCATCAAGAGGCATACCAGGCCGCGTGATGCACCACAAGACACACAAGTTCTCCCTTTAGCCAAGTCCAACAAACATGCCTTAAAGGAGAAGGAGCAATGTGTGTGACCCTTATGTCGAGGGTCATGGGTTCGATTGTAAACTAATTTCTTTCTGACCTAAATTATTTAACTTCACATCCTTATACGTCATAGTGGCATTTAAATCATACTACGACCTTATAAACACAACTTAACTGGAGTTTCAACCATTTCTATTCACTAGCTCAACGTGTGACGTCACTTTCCTCTCCACCAATCCTGAATTAGAGTGAAAACGCGCATGGTTTTTCCTCCGAACGTCCACTCTAACGCTGTCGCGTTAAAAAGTAAGCTCTAGTTACGAAGGGGTTTCACAAAAGTCTCCTCGATTGTGGAAACTGGTGGGCGTTTCGGCACGCCATGTGCGGCACGGTCGAGAAGGGCGGGTGGACGTATTTTGGCTTCCCCGCCTGCTTCTGAGCAAGGCTGCGTGCGATGTAGAGCTGAGCACTATGCGCCTCGCATGTGCCATGAAATCATCAAATACGAAACAAGGTAGTCACGAATTTTTCCCTCTCTCTCTTGTTGTGCGATGTTGTTGCATCCAGATGTTGACGTAGAGTGGTAGAGGGCGGGTCTCGTGAGTGACCCGGGGGACGTACTTCGCGACTGGCGAGTTTGAGACAGGCGTGCAGGTCTTCTGACGTTGGCACTTGGAAAGGTTTTCCTCAAAAAGTTATTTATTACAATATTTACAAAACTGATTTAAATCTGCCGAAAGATTTCGGCCTCTCCGCTTTCAATAAAAAAGACAAAAATCCAAACTCGCGACTCCGGACCACCGTCGGCTACCACACGGCCAACCCGCCCGGCCGCCGCTCAAGGAACTCGCTTCTCCAACTCCGCGACCGGGACCACCACCGGCCGCACACGACCGATCTGTCCGGCTGCCACTAGCCAACCTTCCGCGCTCTCCTTAGCGCGCACCCATCTCCTAGTCCTCCCGCCAAAACTACACCCTCAGCCAATAGGTGACTTTCCTGCCACATTTCGGACGCAACATATCAAAACACAAAAGAAAAGCACACAATATAAAACACACGCCTTTCAACGAAAAAGAAAAGCACCAAATATCGAACACACGGCTCGCTGCAAGCTACCGTGGCTAACTAGAAAAACGCCACAACGAGGGGGGGGGGGGGGGGGGCGGGAACCATTTACGACACATGCGTCCTGTTAGCCGCTCTGGCCTAGGGTGCCCGGATGCCCGCTCGCTTCCGGCGCTGGCCCATCGAGCAAGCTGCCGTGGCTAACTAGAAACATGCCACAACGAGGGGAGACAAACCCTTTACGACGACACATGCGTCTGATCAGGCCATTCCTCCTCGCTTAGGCCGAGGCTCCCGAAACTCGCGCGCGACGCCGCCATGAGAGCCTCTCCCTTTTGCCAGCGCGTTCCCCTGCTCCCCCCTCGGCGACCCTCCTCACGCCTTGCCACGACGTACGCCAGCTGCGTCGTGACAAAGGTGTTTTGCAGCCACGCATGATGCCTTAGTGTTCTGGCTGAGTATCGCGACCAGCGGTCAGAATGCAGCAGTGTTCGGCAAGTGGCAACGTGTGCAGTAGTTGCAGAGGCGTCGGAGCCTACACTACACTCCAGCAGCAATCTGCATCACAAATGGTACAACACGTTAACGCAAGGCTCTGTGCAACGCTTGATACCACTTGATCCGTGCACCGGAAAGGAAGGGCAAAAAGGGCTGCCATCCCTCCACCTGTAACAACCGGAAGCTCGCCTTGAAAAATGGTTCAAAGCTTCCACCGGACCTGCCCTTCTATCCATAACGTCGTCTGCGACAACGTCGCGTAAAAGGAAGCTGAAAGAAAGAGCTCATCGTAAATGTTTGTGTTTTGTGCGTCCGGTATGGCGTCATCGAAGCCATATCTCAAAAACCGATAATTCATGGAAATGTGGCCCTCAATTGAATTCACAAGGGTACCATTCGCATTTGAGTAGAACGCTTCGCAGGTTTATCTGAGTTAAATGATAATCTTTCAAAGGATGCTCCGCAGGGCACGCACTTGCTGAACTCCACCTGCGCGAGAACATACCTCCTGAAGGAGAGCAAAAGCTCCAGGTTGCCCCTGTTGCTTGTCAGGTTCATAATAGACGCCAGGACACAAGTCGTGATTACGGTGAGAAGAAGTTCCTTATGTATAAGCTGGTACCGCCTGAAAAAGACCCGCCGAGCACAGCATTAAACGAATTAGTTTAAGCAGAATGGTCCAGCTTACGCCCACCCGCTTTATAAATAGTTTACTAAACACACGCCGGCACGCACACACGCACATGCACAAACATACATATACTGGGTGTTTCACGTAACTTGAAACAAGAATAAAAAAAATGGCGCATCGCAGCTGGGTGAGACCAACGGCATATTGTTTCCCGCCGTGTGGCGCTGCTCAGAGTATATTTAAATTAATTTAAAATAATTTAAATCTTACTTAGCTCAATAGGTAAAATAATTATGCAAAATTTTATTCACTTAAGAGTCACGTGCGTTTCATTAAATTATAGAGAGGGTTACGAAACAAGCGATTCAGTTTTTTATATCAAAGCATCTACGACGTGGTCCTTTTTTCAAGCAATTAAGGAAAGCCCGCTAAATACGAGAAAAAAAAAGTGAGTGCGCTAGGGATTGTAGCGTTCCCAAGCGCGTTCTGAATGAACGAAGCGTGCACGCTCGCTGTCAGAGGCCGACGCCGCTCTCTGAGCAGTCCTGAAAGTGCACGTTCTACGTGAGCATGGAAAGCGCACCCCGCGATCTGCGATAAGTGATAGGCAGGCCATCGACAGCCATTTCAGACTTGGTTTTATTGCCACCGCACAGATTTAAAAAAAAAAAATGGAAGGGAAAGCAGTGAAGTCGTGTATTTCAAGGTAGCCTTCGTGTTTATTTTATTTCTATAATTTTTAAGCCTGTCGAACTGAGCGGCAGCCGCTAACTTCAGCAGGGTTTGCGCGTACATTTCGTTTGTTCAAAAGACGATTGGGAGCCCTAGAATATGGCAGCGCATGAGCGCAGTCCCGTAGTTTGTTTTAATATTTCGCGGGGTTTCTTTAACTGCCGGGCAAAAAGGATCCCGTATAGGAGGCAGGTTGCTGCAAAAAACTGGATCAGTTCTTTCTAACCCCCTCTAAAACTTTACGGCATGCACCTGACCCTAAACTGAATTTTAGATATCTTGTATAATTAATCTTGCCTAATTAACTAATTAAGCGGAATTAAAAAATATATACTCTCAAGAGTGCCACTCGACGGGAACAATATGTCGTTGGTTTCACCCAACTCCGGTTCGCAACTTTATTTAACGTAGTCACGTTAGCAGGCCCGCTGCAATTCTTCGGCGTTTTATTTGTTCGCATACCGTCGGTCTCGGCGTAAAATATGAGCTAGGCGGGAGGAAGGCTAGGGGCATTTTCGCAAATCATCTTTACGTCGCTTAGGTAAAATTGCAGTGCACCAGCTATTAAAACGTTGCAAACGTCGCCACTCACGAATCGCACTCTTGCTTTCCTTTCGCTCGCGCGTAAAGCAGCGGAGGATATCTGCGGCCGAGCAGGAGAGCGCGGGGCCGATTCAGGGCTTTAGAGGTAGTATTTGTGACGCAGGCGATATGCGGAAACGCCCTTCAGATTTATGTGCACATCACGGCACGGCACGCCTCATATCGTCATAGCGTCGGCTGATTACAGTGCGCAAACAATGGCAGTGTTTGAACGTATGCGTAGATTCTTTGGCCCAAATGTGGCAACGTGCGCGTTGAACCCCACCGTTTATCTTTAAGAGACGGTACAGTTTTCGTTCATTCACAGTCTTGCGGATGAAAGAAAAACCTTGCAATAAATGCATTTCAATAACGAGTTCCTAATGACCACAGTGCCGCGTCCTCGCTGCTGTTCCGCTCATTCATCAAGTTCCAGCAATTATAACACGAAGTAGCGTAAAACGACTTCGTGTGGGTATCAGTTTCAATCATTCTGTGCTTTGCCGCACTTAAACAAGCGCACGCTGCGCAACTGCTCCCTCCATATTTGCAGTACAGCCGCCGCAGCTCGGCGACCTGACAAGCCTGCATCGCGTGACGCCATCTGTTCGCATTTAAGAGAAGCACAAGGAGCCGCGGCGAATAAGATCTGGTCGCGCCGTCGGGCGGAGTGTCAGCACCTAAACATATTCTTACACCGTGTCATTAGTTTAACGAGGGTCTCGGTTCTGACAGTCGATGTCATAGGCAGCACAGGAGGGTTCTCACACAGCTTCCGCCCTCACCATTCGATCACGTTCCATGTGACACTCGCGGTAATACAGGACATTCTATATGCGGCGCTATAGACAAAGGCAGCGCTGATGAGCACTCTTAATATTAGATTACACGCAGCAAATACCCCGAAAGCGGAAGATTGGACAGCTGCCGCTATAGAACACCGTACACGATATACGTAAGCCGTGGGTCGGAATCTCACTGGCACAATAAAATTATAATTGGTTTTTGGGAAAAGGAAATGGCGCAGTATCTGTCCTATATATCGTTGGACACCTGAACCGCGTCTTAAGGGAAATGATAAAGGAGGGAGTGAAAGAAGAAAGGAAGAAGAGATGCCGTAGTGGAGGGCTCCGGAATAATTTCGACCACCTGGGGATCTTTAACGTGCACTGACATCGCACAGCACACGGGCGCCTTAGCGTTTTTCCTCCATAAAAACTGGCACAACGAGGTTTTTTTTTCATCTATTTTCTTATTAATTACTTTTCGGTAATAAAGTGATTACACTTCTAATTTCAACACCAGAAATAAAAAAAAGATAATTAATGTCTGCTTTACTTGGTTTCGAAGCCTGTTGCCTGTTGGCTCCCTTAATATGTATAAAAACTTGGCGTGACATGACACTACAAATTCTACCTTCGTTCTTATTAACGCGAGTGATCGGCATTACGTGGTGCTCGTGGTGTCTTAAACAATGAAATTACTCCACAAACAGGGAAAGCAAAGACAATAAAATCGACTTAATTTTCTTGTAAATAAACAGGGCAGCCCACATACTGTGAGCCAAGAGATTAAGAAAGCCGCAAGACTTTCTGAAGCTTACTCTTTTTTCCAGAAGTAAATATGTCGCACTTCTTCGCGAATCTCTGCAGGAATCGACAGTCTTTCTGCAATGCAAGTAAGACACAGAAAACTCAGCCAAGATGTGAAGAGAACAGACACGCACTTTCCGTTCCCATCATTCGACTACGTTTTTAGATCACACCGTCATGCCTGCCTGTTAACCATCATCATCATCATCATCAGCATCATCATCATCCTTACTGCGTCCATTGCGGGCACCTTATCCCCGCAAACGAGTCCTAATCTCATTTGCCCTCATAAGTCTGCCGTCCCCTGCTACGCTTGCCTCCTTTTGGAATGCCGTCCGTTACCCTCAGCGATCTTCGCATTACATGACCTGTCCATGCCCATATCTTCTTCTTGGTTTCGACCAAGACAATGTTAACATGCACTTGTTACTTGGTCCACAGTGCTCTTTTCCTGTCTCTTAACCTATGAGGCCATTTTCCGGGAGACTAACTCTAGATAGAAAACAGAAAATAGTGGTCTGTCTTAAGAAGGACGTTGTTTTATCCAAGTCAAATTGTTAAAACAAATGAAAAAATCTATATTTTACTTAGAAATATACCCCAGCCGCCAGCAGTTATAACTAACGTAGTCCATCGAGAGTGAAGCTGATTTTGCTGTTATACACACAAAGACAATAGCTGTGCAATGTACTAAAATAGTTATGATACTATCAATTGCTATTGTGTAATAGTGGAATGACAAAAAAAATGGTTTTCGTGTAGGCATCTTTTGAGGAAAAATGCAACAGTAAGAAAACTAATTGCGCGATTTTACTCATTGCGGTTCGTTGCCCCGTTAGACATATAAGAAATAAGAGTACAAAGTTTCAATAAAAAATTTTGCCCAGGGATGAAACTAGGATAGCTCACGTAAGAAGGTATAGCAAAACACAAGCGTGTTTCGAGAAAACGAGACAGATTAGGAATAATTAAAAATAGTGCCATAAACCAATTTCCTTGGTGGTTAAAATCCACCACATTTGTTGCTCAGCTGTTCATTAGTCTTGCTTTTCCTTTATTTTGTTCGTGTCGAAGCTCACTTTTTTTACTTGTGATTTTTTTGCGGCATCAGGAAAACGGAAGGAAGATTTTCAGGCTCGTTGTTGGTCGCCTATTAGGAAGGCTTCCTGTGCGTGCGGACAAGGTTTGAACCCATTGTACTCAAAGCGTCTAGCGTACCTCTGTTACCATTGTTGAAATGACATATGCCATTACAAAACCAAACTTCAGTGTTGATATCCTTACATATCCGTCCAATGTGTTCCAAACATGTTGCGTCGTTTGTGTTGCGGCGTTTCTGTTATTAAATACAAAACAAATACACATAGATAGAAAAAATTGTGCAAGTCTGAACTGAAAAATGAAGAAGAAAAATGATTTTTAATACGAAAAGGAGGTATTTACTTAGCACTTTTAGTTTCAGTTTCGCGAGATTCACAGGGGAGTTACAAGTTTGGCTATATCTTTGTAACCAAGTTAAATAGAAAGAATATTTTTTTTGCAGCTCATTCAGGAATGCATCGGTACTTTGTTGAGACATAATTCGAAAATTTGAATTTTCTTCAAAAATATTGCGGCTTAAAAGTGGCCTCATAACTTAACGTTACAACCATTATTTTTCTTTCCATAGTTCGCTGCACTGTCTTCAATTTAAGTTGAACACTTTTCGTTAGCCTCCAAGCTTGACCCAATAGGTGAATGCCGGTAAAATGCAGCTCTTATATACTTTCATCTTGAGGGACAATAGAAAACTGCTATTCATGATCTGAGAGTGCCTGCCAATTGCGCTCCAACCCATTCTTATTCTTCCAGTGATTTAGTCTTCGTGGGCCGGATCTGCAGCCACCTGCCCTGAGCAGATGTACAACCTTTGTCCGTAAAGTTCCCAGACTGAGTCCATTAAAAAATGCGTTTAACATTGAAATCATTTGTGCAGCACCCCTTCGAAATAGTCTCCCTTCCAGTCTATACTCAGCTTCCAACGCTTCTTGAGGTCTTGGAAACATTTGTAATACGCTTCTTTTGGCAGGGCTGTCAGCTCCTTTGAGTGGCGTCTTGAATGGCCTCCACGCTTCCCATCCAGCGACCTTTTAGGGCTCGCTTCGCACGAGGAAAAAGGAAAAAATCGCATGGGGAGAGGTCAGGCGAGTATGGCGGATGGAGAAAAACAGTAATGCTGTGCTTGGCGAGAAATTTTGTCACGCGGAGAGCAGTGTGCGGCCTTGCGTTATCGTGGAGAAGGCTCCATTGTCTTCCCCTTAAGTCAGGGCGACGGCGTCGCAGCGCATCAGACATGTGTTGGAGCATGCGGATATATAACTCCTGATTCATCGTCTGCCCTTGTGGGACGAACTCGTGGTGTATGACGCCTCTGGAATCGACAAAAACTATCAGCATCGTCTTTGTTTTGGTCCTCTGTCGCTGCACCTTTCTCGACGCCGGAGAGCTCGTGGACCGCCATTCGGTGCTCTGCCTCTTTGTTTGAGGATCGCATTGAAAACACCATGTTTCGTATTCAGCAATGATGCTGTCGATGAATGCAGCATCCTTATCTGCCTCGCACCGAAAATCAGTGCTCATTGATGCCCGCGTGTCCTTCTGGTCCTGTGTGAGGGAGTGCGGCACAAGTCTAGCATTAAGGTTTCGTTTCCCCAGGTTCTCACATAAAATTTGGTGTCATGTTGTCTTACTAATGTCGAGAGCATCTGATAGCATGCGGACTGTAATGGTGCGGCCTTGATGTACGAGTTCCTTGATCCGAGCCACGTTGTTTTCATCCCGTGAGGCTGAAGGGTGCCCTTGCCTTATGTCGTCTTCCAACGACGTTCTCCCCGAAACGAACCTCTTGTGCCACTCGAAAGCTTACACCCGCAATAATGTATCGTTGCTGTAAGAGTCACGAAGGAGCTCATACGTCTGTGTGGCTGTCTTGCTGAGCTTTGCACAGAATTTTATATTTACAGGCTGTTCGAGGTGGACGTCCATATCTCCACATTTACTCACAGTAGAATGCGCAGACGACTAGTGGCAACGTATTTTTCTACATGTAGTGCCATCTTGCGGCTGCCACAGCAATTAACATAAATACCTCAGGGTAGGCCGAAAAGAAGGCTCTACATATAAGCACCAACATTTGGTTTGGGGAGTTATTTCTAGAGGAAAAATTAAATTAGTCTCGAAACTTTACGGACATTGGTTGTATTTCTTTAGCATTTCCAGAGCATGGCTGCGTAACGTGAACTACTGCTTCTTTGCGAGACAGTTGAACATAACTTTAAATTCCTGCAAATTAAATTTAGACCAACTATTCTGCTGTGCCTGCTTAAGTCATTGATAACGCTTTGCAATTCGTCCCCCAAGTTACTTAGCGATGCAATGTCATCATTAAATCGCAGATTAATACGGTATTCCTCATTAAAATTTATCCCAATTGCTTCCAAAACAGGTCTCTGAATACCTGTTACACCTCAGAAAAACATGTGCTATAATCGCAGTACAGGTACTCTTGTCCATAATACAACGCCAACCAACGGTTTAAATCAGTTTGGCTCTAGCTGATAAGGTCCACAAATGCCATCAGCGGGTATTAGGGGAGATGAAAAAAACAATGACGATAAATGTCACTTCCAAGCACACGAGCACATGAGCACGTATACCAGCAGAACTTCATGTGCAGCGTTAGTTCAGTGCTGCGCGGCGTGCCATAACCGTGCACCGAAAATGGCAACGGTGTCTCCTTATCGTAGCGGCAAAATTGGGTGCAATGTTAGCATATTTAACTAACTCTTAAGGCTAGAATAGCTCATGCCGGAAGCGCTCACCTGTATCACTGGAACCCGCTCAAGACCGATTTTTATGCAACAGCAGTACGTTTCAGTGCTCTATAATCCTAGTGTTAGTAAAAATATCCACAACACTGAGGTTTCCAACCTGACATTAAATATCAGGCAATATCAGATGGCAATATCGGGATTTTTTAATATTAACACCTAATTGTGTGAAAATAGGTAATCAAATAGTATATTGATCCAATGTGGAGCCTTATTGATCCCACTGATCAATAGTGGAAAATTGGTCCAATGTGGAGCCAATGTGTAGACGCGGACGTTATTGAGAACAAGAAGTTTCATGTCCAGCTTTCTTGAATAAAAATTTAGAATATCAGAATATTGTAGGGTACTATAATGGAAATACTGATGGCAATGGTCTCCTCTTCCGATGCGTGGCAAAATTTTTCTTTTCAATTTCTTCCGTAGTTCGCATCGGGAACGATTTTGACGATGGCAAACGTTAATAGCAAAAAAATGGAAATCTGCCAACGGGAGATCTGTGGATATATTGATGGTTATAGTGAAATCTTGTATGAAAAAATAGCGTTCATGAACTATTTCACGTTGAAAAATGCTTTTGCCCAGAATTCCTGGGAATGATCACCACCTTCTCATCACTGAGAGTTTACTTTCCCTGCCTAACTTCTTTACGTTTTTACCATTAAATATGGGCAGGATTTAGACTTCGAGGTGAAGAAGGGATGCGTTTGTCGCTCGCTCTCCAAGCAAACGACTGATGCTGGCACTAGTCAATTCCAAATGATGTGCATACAATTGCAATTACACAATGTTTTAAAACTTTTAATTTCGTCTTAAAACCTTCGAATTTACCGAGACACTTCAAAAAACGGGCAAGATGGAACAAGTTGAGATGGGTTCATAACAAGGCAGGGGTATAACAGGCATTACTCATACGGCTTTCTTGCGTATCGCGTACGTTAGCGACCTCGTACTTTAAGAGGGCTCACCAGTGCCAGCGTCCATAGGAAATACATGGGAACTTTCAGAAGCTGCAGTGTGTCGAAATGTGGTTAAATTTTCATGCGGTTTGTGGCAGCGTTTTCTTCGTTAGTGAATGGAGGAAATTTTGGGGTCAGATTTTATTTTTAAAGTTTTTTTTTACACATCTGAGGGTAATATCCAGAAAAAGTGTGCTTTTGGATATGTCGGCCTTTCATATCATCTCGTGAAAAACCTAAGCTAAATATCAAAATTTAGTCAAATGCGTTACGTTTCCGGTTCTTTAACTTCACTTCGCGACGAAAATATCTCGAATATTTTTCTGCAACCGCTACCCAAGAGTAACGCCAAGCAAGGCTTGGTCGTGAATTCAGAAAAAGGCTGTCCAATTGTATATCATTGGAAAAGAAATTGAACTGCCACACACAAGTTAGACCACAAGTTAGACTGACAAAAAAAATATGGCAATCAATAAGAAGGCTGGGCAATGTACATGTCCCCAAGAAACATTATCATCGCTTCTGAAAGCCTTTTATAATGTTATTTAAAATTTCTTGCGGAAAATTTGTCAAAAGGCATTCTTTAGCACACACCTTGATGTGTCGCGTAAAGTTTAATTAAGAGGACCCCTCGTTGATCTATATGCCGCATTATCCCCAGCGAGCGGCACCTCTACTTTTGGAGAAAAAGTATACTAAGAGCCCTTGCCCTCCATGCAAATCCAACGTGGGCAGATATCAATGTCACGCTCTCGTGGAGGCTGACATGTTGTCTAAATGCTATCACATTAGGTGACTGAAACATGTTTCCTAACACTTTCGAATCGAAGTAAGCGCTGCCAGCTTACACAGTTGTCATGCCGCGCAATTCTCGCGTATTTAGCGAGAGTGCTTATTTGGAAAAGTATACTTGGTTGCATCGCGTCATCTGTTCAGCAAGCGATGTGTCAGTGGTAGCCGACGAACCCATGGCCACACGCGCAGCATTCTGTGCCTTCGGCAAAGAGCTATATATATATATATATATATATAAAATGTCGCCTACAAGGCAACAGTATTTAGAGAGCAGATGCTAATAATAAAAAACGGCGTGCTTTGTCCAGATCAAAACATCATTTAACGTCGGTCAATTATCCAAAACAAAATGTCGTCGTTGTACAAGCACCACCTGCCATCACTTTTACCTGTTTTAGTTTTTATGCTGCTTTTGTGTGGCTTCCGTATTAGAGTCCCACTTCAATAGGGGAAATGAGGAAGGGAGAGCAATAGGGCTGCAGTTCGTGCGTATTATTGTGTCTACCTCGCTTATACAATACGGCTTCAAGTAAAGTGATATGCTATGCCATTCACAGAGAGTATAGTTAGTTGACGATCGTTATATATTAGAATGGTGCGAACACTTTACAAGTGCGAACTGAGGGTTTTCTTTTTGCCGGGCATCTCTGCAGAAATGTGAATACGAATGACAATTGTTGCTTTACATCCAGCTCCACGTGTCGACTGATTCTCTAACGATGGAGAGCTGTCATTTTTTTTTCTTTTCTCGGCTGGCTCGATGTGTGCCTTAGTTTACCTCTTTAAAGCGCCTTATAAACATAGTCAAAATGAGACTGAAAAAGTAAGTTGTTGGGAGAGTTGTGGTGGTACTCGATAACTGCCGCGCGACGAACAGGACATATAAGAAAGGAACACGCAGGGATACAACACAGCAGGGGCTTACATCTTAAATCTTTATTGGCTGACCAGCCGGAATATGTACCCAAATAGTGGCCAAAAATGGAAAGCAATGCACACAATTAAGCCATGTGGTAGGAACAAAAATATAAAAGTACAACAAGCACGTGTCAACATTCGCGATGAAGGTAACATTTTTTTCTTTTTCTGACAGCGCAATAGAGGGTGCGCTAATGCATTCTTGCGGAAACCTTGCTATAATATGTGCTTCTATAATTTCCCTTGCCAGCGAGTCAAAGTTCCTGCCTATCAGTATGCACTCGTTGTACAATGGCTCGCAGGCGCTGATGTCATCGTCGTCTTCATCATGTTTACAGTTTCTGCAGTGCTTTGTTGCGTGGCCTGTGATGGGGACACGTGTGACTTTATACTCGTGCTCTTTTAATCTTCCCGTGATACATCGGCCAGTTTGGTCGATGTATTGCGTCCCACCTCATAGCGGCAAAGAATAGATTGCTCTTTTCTGGCAAGGGATAAATTGTTTTGTGTTGCATTTTAAAGCAGCCGCGTGGTCTTCCGTTTGCCGAATTAACTTTCATCACCAGGCTGGACAGTCGGTAAGGCGCCGAAAACACAATGTCGACGCCAACGTGCTTTCCAATTCTCCTCAGGTTGCGCGAGACATGATGCAGATGTTGCACTACAGCTATCTTTTGTTTCTTTTTCGCCTTAATAGTTCCGCTTTTCATTTCAGGTCTGAACTTTTTCTGCAGTTTTTTCTGCCACGGAAACCTGAAACTCCTGAAGGTTGATCCGGGGCCCTATTTCAAGCGACCTACTTGGTTGTGGAAGCTTGTTGCAGCCTGTGCTGGCATGTCTTCTTTACAGCAGTGTCAAGAACAGGATGAACAATTGCCCTTTTCACGGGCTTCGAATGGGCTGATGAATATCGCAAGATTGGTTTTTCACCACGGGGTTCAAAAGCCCAACATACATAGGATGAAGCAAAGTGAAGCAAGATATCTGAAAACCTAATAAAATCATTAGCTGGTACTTTAATTGAAGGACTCCAGGAACACTGAATAGACATGAAGGAACTAATGCTCGAATTCAAGGTTGTCACTCTAAAAACACGAAGAATTGGCCGCAAACCTAAAAGTGCCATAAACGCCGGATCCTTCGAACCAGTCGTTCCATAATGCCTCGCAAGGTGCGAAGCATATTGCTAAGGATAGGCGCTAGGCATGAATTATTACAAATTCCGTCTTTGTGAATGTATAAATCGCCGTTCCATTCAGCAAAAGTAGACTCTAGATGAAATTATAGAAATTCATTCGTTAAAAAAATGGAATCTGTATTCGTTCATGCCAAGCACCTGTTCTTAATGTTTTCCTCCTTGTGCGACCTAATATAGAAAGGGCGGTTTGAAAGGCCCGGCGTTTGTGGCGTTTTTAGGTTTGTGGACGATTACTTCGTGTTATTAGAGTGCGACAACCTTGAATTCGAGCAGCAGTTCCTTTATGTCTATTCAGTTTTCTTGGAGTGCCTCAAAGCAATGATTGTAGCACAGGAAGTGCCAGTCAATGATTTTATTAGGTTTTCAGATATCTCGCTTCACTTTGCTTCATCCTATGTATGTTGGGCTTTTGAACACCGTGGTGAAAAACCTATCTTGCGATATTCATCAGCCCATTCGAAGCTCGTGAAAAGGGCAATTCTTCCTTCTGTTCTTGACACTGTTGTAAAGAAGACATGCGAGCACAGGCTGGAACAAGCTTCCACAACCAAGTAGGTCGCCTGACACAGGGCCCCGGCTTACCCTTCAGAAGTTTCAGGTTTCCGTGGCAGAAAAAACTGCAGAAAAAGTTCAGGTCTGAAATGAAAAGCGAAACTATGAAGGCGAAAAAGAAACGAAAGATAGCTGTAGCGCAACATCTGCATCAGGTCTCGCACAACCTGAGAAGAATTGGAAAGCACGTTGGCGTCGACATTGTGTTTTCAGCGCCTTACCGACTGTCCAGCCTGATGAAGAAAGTTAATTCGACAAACAAAAAACCACGCGGCTGCTTTAAAATGCAACACAAGACAATTTATTCCTTGCCAGGAAAGAGCAATCTATTCTTTGCCGCTATCAGGTGAGACGCAATACATCGACCAAACTGGCCGATGTATCACGGGAAGATTAAAAGAGCATGAGTATAACGTCACACTTGACCCCATCACAGGTCACGCAGAAAAGCACTGCAGAAACTGTAAACATGATGAAGACGACGATGACATCAGCGCCGGCGAGCCATTGTACAACGAGTGCATAGTGATAGGCAGAAGCCTTGACTCGCTGCCAAGGGAAATTATCGAAGCACATATGATAGCAAGGTTTCCGGAAGAATGCATTAGCGCACCCTCTATTGCGCTGGCAGAAAAAGAAAAAAATGTTACCTTGATCGCGAATGTTGTCACGTGCTTGTACTTTCATATTTTTGTTCCTACCACATGGCTTAATTGTGTGCAGTGCTTTCCATTTCTGGCCGCCAGTTGGGTACATATTGTAACTGGTCAGCCAATATAGGTTTCAGTTGTGAGTGAGCGCTGTGTTGTGTTCCTGCGTTTTCTTTTCTTCTACGGGCCGTTCGTAGCGCTGTAGCTATTTTTAACAAAATAGGAGGGTACAACAAAAAAACGTACTTCGTTTTTCTTGGCCCTGTTTCTTGGGTGGCGAAGATTCACCGGGCAAAAAAATCTTCCCGTGTTCTAATAGTGTTGCCGTCTTGCCCGCCCCCTTGCGACTCTCACAGAGTATCGCCGATTTTGGCATCGGCCCTCGAAGAAGTGCTGGCGGTGACGTTGCGCTGACTTCAGTGATGGCGCTGTCGCCCAGTACGGTGGCCGCGTTGAACTCGGACGAGCCCGACAGCTTTGCCATGAGTGACTGCAGCGGAGCAAACGCTGCTCCTGCATGGTGGCTCATCTTGCTCAAGACGCTCCTCCAGAGGGTGCGCCTGCTCTGATGAGCTGCCGTGGCCTCGGCGGCCGTCCACAGGGGGCTCCTTTCGGGGACGCCAATCACGCTTCTTTGACACTTTTTGCCTAGAGAGCTGTCACTGCTGTACGCGGACATCTTTTCCGACGAAGTGTCGGCCGCAGTTTCGAAAGGTTCCGGGTTTAAGCTGGATATTTCCAAGTCGGACCTCTTGGAGTGCATGCCTTGGACGGCCGCCCATTTCTTCGAAGAGGCAGTGCTATTCGTGGTGCACCGAGGCTTTGTGGACAATGAGGTATCGCTATGAGAGCTTTCGTTCTCGTGTTCGTCGGCACCGTGGTCGGTTGGAAGATGGTTCGCAGAATTTTTCTGTTGAGCCGACGGCGAGCAGGCACTGTCCATCGGAACGTCGTCGTCTTCTGACAGAGTAATCACAGCTAACAGTTCAGAAATACTCAGGCTCATGGCCGGCACGACTAGAGGCACGTCGTCGGATTTGGAACCAGAAGCCTGACCGCCCGCTGGCGATGCCGGCTTGTCAGGAGAATGGTGCCCAGGCGCAGGCGCAAGAGGTATTCCTCGCACTTTATCAGGACTGGAAGCTGACTCTGCGCCTAAAAAAAGAAGTATAGAATTCATAAGTTGCTAAATATTATTATTACTTCGCAAATGAACCCAGTCGAATGCACCAAATTAAAACTAGAGCTTTCAAACAGCGTGGGATAGCGTCTCTAGCTTCAGCGACAAAACAACGCGGGTGCCTTTTCACCGCTAGGCTATTGTCTGCTTATAGCTTGTAGACTTTCATTGAGCATCCGGCAATGATGCCTTGGCTGGTCTTCCCGAATACCACAGATAGGTGAACGACAGGACACGGCACGCGTGTGGCTGGTGTACATAATCTGTAAATAACTACAGTGAACACTGAGTATAAACTCCAACTGTAGAAACTGAAAAAGCATGACAGAAAAAATTCGATCACAAATTATTTACGAGACGCAGCCGAATACCACATGGTGATTTATGCGTAGTAGTGGCTTCCACAGCATTCTATAGAAGAAAACAGCAAGGCGCAACGCCAGCGACCATCTACGCGCGTGGTGAGGCTTCGATGCCACGCCCCACTCACTCCGGTCCTGTTGGACCTGTTGCAGGATGGCTTCGCGCACACCCGGCTGAGCTGCCAGAGCGGGCATCCGCGCCACCGTCTTGCGTAAGAGCTCCCGCTGGTGCAGCGCCTGAATGCTCTCCTGCTGCAGCACGTCGACGACCTTGCGGATGAGCCGCACCATGAGCAGCACCGCCAGCGTCTCTTCTAGCAGGAGCGATAGAAGGTAGCTGAGTACCACGCAGGCGATCTGCACGTTGCGCAGCCGCGTTCCGGACGAACCGAACACGAAAAAGGCAGCTCGAGCAGCCAGCGTTGTGGAATCCGTAGACGCCATCACCAGGATCATTGCCACCAGGTGTAGGACCGAGCCCTGCCGGCGAATCGGAGACGTGTAAATGCCGTAGCTACGCTTAAGTGCACTACGACGCCCCGTTAGGAAACAGAGCGCCTGGGACCTTTGTCGCTCGGACAGTGCCGCATATAACGGCGTGTAACGGCACAGCGTCAATACTTGCAACCTTTGTTGGATAAGCGAACAAGTGGGCGTGGGAAAACAATCACGGTGATGCAGTAGGCCGCTCAAGACAGCGCGAAATAAAAAGATAGAGTTCCACATGAGGTGCACGAATGATGGCGTTGAGGCGGATCTAGTTACTTGGTCAGCAGTGACAATAACGAACAGCTTCTTTTATTTTGGGTTCTTAGTTAAGTAGCTTTTGCAGCATATTTTAACCTGCAAAGCTGTAGTCAACCCCCATGTGAAACCTCCTCAAACTTTCAAAAATCAGTAAATGACCATGATATTCTTCACATTCGCCAGTTTTGTGGTTCCGCTTGCACTTATTGTATGAAGGTAGCGAGGAAGATTATGCTTGTAATTTGTATATGTATTCGGCTTTAGTCATTACGCATCAAAAATACAACGACCTTGTAAAGGAAGCCGCATTTGGAGTTCACCAGCCTGAACTAAAATCTCACTGTGCGAAAGTTGGTACATGTTGCTTTCATTGAAGTGAAGCCACCATGGTGGCGACGAGACCTGCGGCCTCGTACGAGCGTGTAAATGTCATTCAGCAGCAACGTACAGCCACCGTTTAATACAATCTGTTGTAGGGTTTGTAGACGTACACTATTGAATCACTATAAAGAAAAGTCGACGTATACTCACCGGCAAGTAGTAATCCGAAGGGGACAAGAGCTCAAGATTCGCAAAAAAGAAAAGCGGCATCATAACAGTAACTTGAGTCGGCAACGCCTCCGTCAGTAGTAGTATCGACACCGAAATTAAGCAGAATGCACTGCGGCCGTCCTGTAATGTACCAAAGCAAAGCCAGAAGGTTAGTGTACGGTTACTTTACGCTGAGGAAGCACGGTTAGAATGCAGCTGGACACATCATCGTGCATATTTTATCCTGCACAGCCGGTGTACGTTACCTAATACTTTATATCATCACCAGCCTGACTACGCCCACTGCAGGACAAAGGCCTCTCCCATGTCTCTCCAATTAACCCTGTCCTGTGCCAGCCGCTGCCACCCTATTCCAGCAAACTTTTTAATCTCATCCGCCCACCTAACTTTCTGCCGCCCCCTGCTACGCTTCCCTTCCCTTGGAATATAGTCTATTACACTTAAAGACCCGTGGTTGTCTTGCCTTCGCATTACATGCCCTGCCAAAGCCCATTTCTTCCTCTTTATTTCGACTAGGATGTCATTAACCCGTGTTTGATCCCTGATCCACTGTGCCCTCCTCCTGTCTCTTAATGTTACACCTATCATTTTTCTTTCCATGGCTCGCTCCGCTGTCCTTAGTTATAATAATAATCTTTATTCAACAATCACGTCGTACATGATGACAGGGCGCAGGAGTAAAAGCTGCCCATTGACAGCTTGGCAAAGCTCTGGACCGCCTACATTTTGGCAATAGCACATGAGGTCAAGGAGCATGGTTCTTTGGAATGAGAGAAAAAAAAAGAGAAAGGAATTGGCTGTCGCTCAACTCGGCTGAGCCAGGTTATACGGAGCGAAAGCTCTATTAAGCATGGTTAGACACGGTTTAGCTTTGGCACAGCGCGGCGCAGCGGCGGTACCACATAGGCGGCGAGCGCTGCCCTTTTATTCAGCAAGAGTGAATCACGTGACTAGTCACGTGACACAATTGACAAGACCGAGTAGTCGGAGCGGCAATCGACGCAGCGGCGGAACGAGCGGCAACATCTGTGACAAGTCACGTGGTATGAAGTCATAGCCACACCTGCGGCAAGCCTCCAGTTAAAGGTCAAATCCAAGCGGCATTTGACCTTCAGCTTTGCATGCGAGAAGTGGAGCCTTCGCTTCAAAAGGAAATACAAGTGAGCATAAAATAGCACTTCAAGGTGAAACACCATCACAAGAAACTACAAAAAGCATAGAGCAAAGCCATTCGCTTACATCCTTTCGATCAGAGTACCGGTAAGAAAACGGAAAGCGCAAATCCAATAGTACTCGTAAAAAAAAGTGGGCTGAATGAAAAGAAAGGAGAAAAAGCAAGCGCTAAGAGCGAGAAAGGTCGTGTGCGAGAGAAACAGCTAGTTCCGCTAAACTTTCGAATGAGACATCCTCAAGATTAATATTTTGCTCTTTAAGTTGATTAAGTATTTGTGGCCGCCTATTTTCTAACGTGATCAGAATATATGTAGTACGATAGGTTTTTATTTCCTATTATTCCCCGCTTCTCATTGCATATGTCGGAAAACCCTTTTCCTTGGCCTCCTAGTTTCTGTCCCATAGGTGAGTACGGGTAATATACAGTTCTTATATACTTTTGCCTATTGGTAAAATGCAATTCAAGATCTGAGAGAACTTGCCAAATGCACTCCACCCAATTCTTATTCTTCTGGTTATCACACTCTCGCGATCCGGATCTACCGTCACTACCTGCCGCCCTAAGTAGACGTGTTCCCTTACACCTCGCTACCAATTGTACTCTGCTGTTCCCTTCCGAGACTGTTGAACGTTATTTTGGTTTTCTGCATATTAACTTTTAGACCCACAGTACTGCTCTTCATGTCTAACACATTGATTATGTTTTGCAATTCCATGTCCTGAGTGGCTCAGCAAGGCAATGTCATCAGGGAATCGGAGAGTACTAAGATATTCTCCAATAACTATTATCCCCAAATGATACAAATACAGGCCTCTGAATACTTCCTGTAACAGGCGGTGAATAGCATTGGTGAGATCCTGTCTCCCTGCTTGGCACCTTTTCTTATTGTAATTTTATTGCTGACTTCATGGGAATGTGGTAGCTGTGCACCCGATACAAATATCTTCCAATATTTTTACATAAGGCTCTTCTACAACTGATTCTGCAATGTTTCATGACTGCTGCAGTTTAGGCTAAGTCAAATGCTTTCTCGTAATCAATAAAGGCTATATATAGCGGTTGTTTACATTCTGCGCATTTCTCTATCACCTTATTGATAGTGTGGATATGGTTTATTGTCGAGTACCCTTTACGAAAGCGTGCCTGATCATTTGGTTAATTTAAGTCTAAGGTTGTCCTGACTCTACTAGCGATTAGCTTAGTAAATGCCTTACAGGCAACAGACAATAAGCTGATCGGTCTGTAATTTTTCAAGCCCTTGACGTCTCCTTCCTTATGGAGTAAGATTATGTTAGCGCTCTTCCAAGCATCTGGTACGCTCGTGGTCATATAGTATATATAGTACTATATTACGCTCGTGGCTTTAACGAACAAGTCCACTCGATTATTCTGTGACTGGATTGTCTTGCCTTCCGACACGAAATGCGTTATCGACCGTTCACAGAGAGCAATTCGCACTAGGCACAACAGGCAGTGCCACTAGGGCGGCCGCCATTTCTGGCTGTCGGTGCCGCTATTAACACCAATCGTGTTCAGTGGGAAAAGTTGCTCCACAGCGTGTGTACGACCGTAAAGTGAAGCTTTCACACTGCTGCTCTGATTCAGATGTGAAGTGTATTTTTGAAGCAAAATGGGCAGGGAAGTAAAGCTAATGTTGCTGTTGTCGACTGAGGGAAAAATTCATGACGCTATTTACATTCCCTTATTAGCACTTCGTGGCACAGGCCGCCGTTCTCTTAGAGCATATCTTGCAAGTTCATGCTTGCTTCTGTGAGTACAGAACGCCTATGAGCTGCTGCATAAAAAAATTAGCACGAGCCTCAAGTGCCAGCAAATTTCCGGGCTGGCATTCGATGCGGGAATGCCAGAATTAGCTGGTGGCCTTCACAGCAGTGATAAATTGCGCCGTTAGGTGTATATTGCCGACACGTGATAGCCGCAGCCAACACAATCCGCTCCCCTCGTGACTGCAGCTTAATACAAGAGGATGTGAACTCTGCGCACAAATCATGTTTGCCAAAAAAGTTGAAATTGAACTCCAAAAATACTTTCATTATATGGTTTACGCGCAAGGCCTACCCCACTGAGTTTTCTTACGCTCTAATATTCAGGCCATTACGAGGGTGTCTGTTGTTCGTGACTTAATGTTAACTGTTTACATCATTCATTCTCAATGTCACCGTGTTCACCTTTTCAATTGATCTTTTAACGCGATAGTGTTAAAGGCCCCGTTCACCAGAATATCCGGTGTCGACACTGTCGGCGTTGCGAGCGAAAAATCATGGGCATGGCTCTGGCAGATGGCCCAAGAGAGCAACCCAGGATGCAGTGGGCCACCTAGGTCAAGTGACCTTCAGACGTGATCACAACATGCTCACGGGATAGTGAGAAAACTGGCCACCGTGGCAAGTGGCACTTATATTAATGATTGGTCCCTCGGGAAGAGCAAAACGGAACCGCACAAGGCTACTGCTGGGAGCACCTGCCATTGCAGGTCAGTGGCGCATCGCTTAACCGCTGCACTACTGCGCCAGGAGTGGTACGGGGGCTTCCAAGTATCTATGAATGTGAAGTTGAAAATGATCTTCTGCATATATGGGAATTAACCCAATACAGTGTCCCGTCCAATTTTTATTATTCTTTTATTTCCCTTTCAATGTTCTGTGTACATCACTGTAAATGGCCCATGGCTGCTAGTGCATCACAATAATTAAAAAAATGCAGTGATAGGCCCACGCCGGACCTATAGGGAGCGCCCCCTCCACCGTACTCTGGTGCCGACGGGCGGACCGTCTAACTCTTCAAGGGCGGTGCTAGACTCGCTTCCGGCTTTCGCCAAGGAGTCGGCCTTTTGCACCGCCTGCCTTCACTGACTCACTGCCGAACTGTTATTCATACCAGCTGATGAGTGAGCTGTAAGTAATATAGGCCCAGACATGAAGTTGGTGTAGGTGGATAGATTATCTTTGCTGCGGATTAAACGCGCAGATTACCGCACACACAAAGCTCGGTTAAAATTGAAAATAGCGCAAACAAGTCGAATGCACGAAGCAAAATAATACACTCCACAGCTCTACGCGCGGCGTTTATGGGACGAATAAGTTGATTTGCGGAGCTGGCCAGTTGATTGGATGACTTCTTCTGGGGGAACAACACTCAGAGGATGACAGAACAAGATATCTTTTTACTTGAAGTGACTATAGGTATATTTGGAGTAGCCGTTGAAGCCATAACACAAAAAGAATGAAAACAACAAAGAAGACGCCTTCTCTACACAGGATAATGCCATTTCACTCTCATAGGTTTATGCACGTTACAAATAGCTTCGCGCTTCTATTCCGCTCAGGTGTTACTGAACCAGGGGAGAATCAGAAGTGCAATGTGATTTGAAAAAATTACGAGAGCGTTTAGTTACCATTATGCGATGACAATGCGTTAGCGTTAGGCATTTTCCTTGCTTTTAGTTTCTGCTCATCTGCTTCTTCTCTGCACATTTCGTTGCCAGCCGCCACTGTGGCTCATTGGTTGTGGTGCTTGACTGCTAGCCTGAAAGGCGCGGATTCGATCCCGACCATTTCAGTCGCATTTCGATGGAGGCGAAATACTAGAGGCCTACATACTGCGCGATGTCAGTGTACGTTAAAGAACCTCAGGTGGTCAAAATTATCCGGAGCTGTTCAATACGGCGTCCCTCATAGCCTTGGTCGCATTGGGACGTCATACTCGATAAAAAAAACAGTCTTAATTTGTTAATACTAGTAGTGCCATGTGTTTCTTTGCTCATTAAAGATTCATGGCTATACTTGGGTGAGCAAACTTCTGAACAACTTTGCTTCGTCCTTTGCTGAGCCATTCTTTTTCATTTTGATTTTTGACACCTGACAAGGTTTAGCTCTTCGTGGGTTTTACTACCTAAGAGAAATCCACCTTCCTCCCCTCGGGTGGCAAAACCCAGGTGCAAAAAAAAACCTACGAGGTGGCGGATGGCTAGTATGCATAACACTACGCTCCGGACGCTGAACACTTTTTATTCGCTTTCTGGCATCTTCCTCCTCTCCTCTACAGGTGTAGAGGAGGAATTCTCTCTCTCCATCCTACCATCTGCCAACCATAGTAGGTGGCTCTTTCGTCTCGCTGGAGCTTCAGATGCTAACGCATTAAATTAAAAAGAACTGCTTAGCTGTCAAGCGGTACAAAGAGGACATCTCGTCTGCGTTACAGCTCGCAGTGGTACCATGCGGAAGGCACTGAACGACACTGTCGGCCACCCCTTGCTACTGCAAGCAGGACACGGCTCAGACATCATATACCTATACAGCGAACGGTATCCTCTCTAGGCCGCCGAAAAACAAACGCTATAATAGCTGTGTTGGCCTCAGAAGTTGACACGCCCTTTTTTTCGTGCTGCTTCTGTACAAGTGTTGATCAGCGTTCCGCAGTCACCGGGACTCCTGGGTCAGAGCCCGTTATCCCGGAAACGCGAGCTAAATGGACGCATCGGATTTATTCTGTTTCAAACTGATGAAAAGCAGTCCAGTCTAACCTGAGAGAACCACATCTTTATGGTGCAGTGGTGGTGACGGAAACGGTACGAAAGCGTTGCCTGTAGCCAGCAGGATTGATAAAGGCTGCAAAACGGCTTTTTTTTAATGTTCCTCGCCAGCATCCGACGACGCAACCCACGCAAGGTACCTCCCCATTTTTCCTCTTCCTGTTCTTGGTACGTGAACCTGTTGCCTCCAGCTTGAAGTCATGAATCTACCCGCTCGAAAAACGAATCAGTCATTTTAACTGCGACTTCTGTCAGGGAAGGAACCTTACAGAGTCGAACAAATGTGAAGATAATTGCAACAGGATGACCTAATCGACTGCGATAAGGAATTCAACCGAGAGGAGTCTATTTGAAAGCTACTATGAAACAACTGTAAATCTATTGAAATAGACCAGCGCCCACGTACTCGACCTATTTCGGCGCCCCTTGAAAGCACCAGATGATCAAAATTCTTCTTAAAACATCCACAACGGCGTGCCTAATTGCCCGCATATTTTCTTTGACGCGTAAAAATCAGTCCATCAATCAACTAATCAATGAAAAACTGCACATACTGAATAACAAGAAGACGCTGTGTGAAGCTCGCTTGAGGCGCCTGCTTCTGAGCAGCAGCATAGCGTTTGGTGTAAGACAAAGCAGCCGTTAAGTTCTCTGCTGTTGAGTGAGCACTTCGGCAAGGCTTCAGAGGGCACCTTGAAAGTGTTGCGAGGTGTCCAAAACGCAGTCAAATACGAAGAAAAGTGGTCTCCCCCGGTACAGGGGATGCTTCCTCCAGATCTGTCCTTTAACCGCGCATACAATGGGCACTGCGCAATTCCCATGCACTATCTTCTACGTGGCCATCTTGCAGCCATATGCTGAAGTCTCGTGCGCGCAAGAATATATGCCAAATCTGAAGGCACTAACGGCTTCGGATGCAGGCTCACCTCGCCTTCATTGGAGATGATAACGAGCAGTGCGCAGCATATGCTGACGCTGGTGATGAAGAGGTACTTGCGCGCCTTCTGCCCCCCAAATTGCTCGAAGTCGTTGAACAGGCCCGACATTGTACTTGCTGCGCTGCTATTAGTGTGAACTTGACGGCTTCTTGGATGACGCGCTCACGACGCCATGGGTGGATCCAAGGCTTCTTTTCTTTCTTTCACATTTCTACTGCATGACGGGCACGTGACAGCCACAGGGACAGGGCGAAAAGAGTTCGGAATATTGTGCTGATATTCTGCAGTAAATATTGTTTTGAGCCACAGAAGTCACCTCTTCTGTTTGCTGTGGATAAATCAGAGTACCGTGTTTCTAGGGAAGAAGAGAAATAAACATAATAACGGAAAGGCAGAGAGGTTAACTAGGTGACGCCAAGACTTCGTCTTTATTCTGAATTCTCAATCAATGTTTACTACTACTACTATACTACTACTATACTACTACTACTACACTACTACTACTACACTACTACTACACTACTACTACACTACTACTATACTACTACTACTACTACACTACTACTACTACTACTACACTACACTACTACTACTACACTACTACTACTACACTACTACTATACTACTACTATACTACTACTACTACTACTAATCGTGGGAAATGAGACCAAAGGAGAGCAAGGAAGGGAAAGGTAGAGAAGAGGGAAAGAGACAAGGAAACCGTGCTCCTTTGTGTGAGGCCTCAGTCATGAAAGAAAAATACTTCTAATGGCCACAGTCAAGTTATTCATCTCTGAATTTGTCCAGGAAGGGAGTAATTTGAGGGTGGAATTCGACGTATACTTGTATCCCAAAGAGGGAGGGGATAGACGCTTGCTCAGGCATGCGATTGACATTTCGTCAATTCTTTTGTCAACTGTTATTTGTTGTTGCTGTTGTTGCCTGAGTAATAGATACCGTTCAACAGCCTAACTGAAGGCTGAGTTGATCTGTTAGCATTATGTCATAAAAAAAATTTTCATATGGAGTGCCTGTTGCTTTTTCGTAGCTCACCTAGAAGTATCTCCAAAACGTAATACCCCTGTCGATAAAGAGCTATATGACTCGAGAATACTCTGCCCTTGAACGTGTAAATACACTGAACAACGCACAACATTGCTTTTCACGATCGCATATTTATTTTCAAAAAAATAAAAATCTCGGCGTGGTGCGCAACGCAGTGGAAGTCAAGTAGTGCGATGGAAGACGCTCAGATATTCAGGTGTAGGTAGTAACAAAGCATAGGGCAGCGCGCAACACAAAGTTAAATTGGCATGTCGTCGAGAGGTACTTATGATAGAATTTATTTATTTATTTATTGGAAGTGATGTGACTGCACCTGCCTCGTTCTTTCCGGCCATCCATCATACCAGACCGCTGCACTTGCTAAATTTCAGCGCGCCATACTCAAAGGGAAAATAATTTTAAGGAAAGGAAAGGCGCAGTAGTTGTCTCACTTTCAGGTGGACGCATCAACCACGCCGTCAGGCAAAGGAAGGAAGTAGTGAAAGAAGCGAGAGAGGGGGAGGCGCCATAGTGGAGGGCTCCGGGGAATTTCGACCACCTGAGGTTCTTAAAGGGACACTGAAACACATTTAGAGCGAAAGCTCTACTCGATGCAAAACTCGATCTCCGATTCTGTCTCCGGATCACCTTGAAATAACCTTGTGATGCCTACCATAGCAACAGTGTTACAGCAAGTTACATAAGGTGTACCATGTCTACAAGGTTCACCATAATCGCCGTTGTCCACCATGGTGGCACCGTATTTGACTTTTGACCTTGTCCTCTTGCCACCCTCAAAATTTGGCCAGGGCCACCCCCAAAATTTGACCTTGCCAGATTCGAACCAAAATCGATTTCTAGTTCTAACTTACCGCCCCCAACACGGTGGTGACCTCCAAATTTCGCCCGCGCCACCTCCTAAATTTGACCTTGACAGATTTGGACCAAATTCGTTGTCCATCTATAATTGAGCATGCCCGACACGATGGCGACCGCCAAATTTGGCCCGGGCCATTGCCAGAATTTTACCTTAGGGATTTGGGAATGCTTTTGCAATATAATAGGTTCAACCGAGTTAAAACCACGACATTTGTTTTGTAAAAATCGGGCTTGCAGCGGCATCCTACAATTTTTCATGCTGCGTATTCGATAATCGAACCTAAATTAGGCGAAAACAAGCGCGTACTTTCTTTTTTTAACCAGAAATGTGGAGACGACGCCGCGGGTAACACCGTGGGTCGTACGCCGTGTGTGGTTGGTCAAGAGGTCGTAACGACCCATTGAGGACAGGAGAAGCTGGCGATACGGATTCGGCGCTGCTTTGAGGGCAGATCACAGCTCTCCGCGGTGTTCTAAAAGTGATTATGGCGACTATTTTTTCGCTCCTCACCAAAGAAAAGGATACCCCAGTTTGTTTATTGCGCGAATCACCTGAAACCAAAAAAAGGCGCAGCTAAAACAAATATATGCCTAGCCCAAGCATACGCCAGCGGGAAAGACGCGTATGCATTGCATGCGTAACACGCGCCAGTGAAACCTCGACTCGTATTGTCGGAAAGGAATGGGCGCGAGGAATACTAAAGCCGATTACCACCACCGGAGGCCCGAAAGACTGTCATCCTAAAAAAAGGCCCGAGCACCCGGCGTTGTACCTTGGGGAGGCAAATAATTTAACGGGTGGGATGAAGCAGCACAAAACCGACGCAAAGTGAGCGAAGCGCAGTGGCCGAGCACTGCGAGGAATGTGATCAAAGGGCAGACTTGGACAGAAATATTGTGCTGGAGATCAAATCAAATCCGCGCACAAGGCTGCTGCTTCAGTCATGGCATGTTCAGCCCAAGGCGGGAAATATTGATCGCTCCCCTTTGGAACCCTTTTCTCTTCCTAGATCCACATTTCAAGTTCAGTGACCTCGCGGTAAATTATATGTGTGTCTAAAAGCCAAGCGGCCACTCGCCCGCAGTCACACCTTTGACAAAGAAACCGAGAAAGGTTTCGAAATGTGTTTTCTTGCAAAAACTTCGTTGGTGTTTATTTCTAACTTAAATTTGCATCCCAAAATAGGCAGACCCCTGTCGGACTTTTTCATTTTAATCGAGTAGCTATGATTTGTGACGAGGCACCAACGTGTGGCAAAACAAGATGCCGCATATGAAGAGCTTCAATACTTGCTTGCTTGGACGCATCGAACTGAACCTTGCTCAGCACACTCCAGGAGGTCTTGCCGCGACTGTGTTCAGAAGAGCGGCACATGTCTGAGCCTCTATAAAGCTTCCGCAGGGGCTCTGGGAGCATGTCAGGCGCGTGCCACACGGAAACACATCTCGCAGAGCCACCACGACCTCTGAAGCAACAGTGGGCTGTTCTCAATATATCCTGTCCGCGCGCGAATATTCGTATTGCTGATGTATTACGCGACGATTAGCGCAGATACCTGTACCTGCAGATACCTGTAAGACACGCCGTTGCAGCCGCACGTTGAAGCTGTCTGTCCGTCCAATCGCGTGGCCACTCTCCATGGACTAATGGCTGTCAGCACTTCACGCAAAGCTCCACACACAAAGAGACCTGAACTGTCGCAAAATAAATTAGAATCGCAAGTAGAAGTCATTAGACCGTTTTAGTTGACCGGGGCGATGGTCCCGATCCCGCTCAGGCAGCCCAGCGGGAACACAACTGCGCATGCGCAGTCCGCTTGGCCCTGCGCGGGCTACCGGAGCGCGCCTCCCGTTCCGCTCGCTGACGACCCTTGCGGAGCGAGCCTAGCGAGACGTTCCCCGGCAGCGGAGCAAGATGGCTGCCCCCAGCGAGGCAAGCACGCAGTGTTCGTCGTCGACTTCTTCCGCCAGCGGTGCTAATTCGGCTTTGGCATCGTCTTTGTAGATGTAGCGAATGTAGAAGATGTACGTATAGACGTACAGTGGCTCATGAAACCAACGTCAACGTCGGGAAAAACTAGTACGACCTTGGCTAGAGCTTCTGTTGGCTTGCTTTGGATATCGAGAAGACCCGACTTGTCGAAGTTCATCAATATATGTTAAAAACGTTTCTGGTGCCTAAATTCTTTTTCAACTGCATATAAAATGTTACAATAACGAGTATTTTTAGTATAAAAAGAAATAATGACCCTATACAGTTTATCAAATGCAGTGCTTCCAGTTTAGTTACACAGAGGGCGCTACGAGAGCTCTCCTCCGCTAAGGGAAATTCGTTTCACGCGCAACTAAAAACGATTTCGGTGTCAGCGCTCCGCTACCGCTTGCCGTAATACCGTGACCTGAGCGGGACCGTCGCTCCGGTCAACTAAAACTGTCTATTACCACGTGTTTCTTCTTTTAGCAAGCCGCTTCATGGCAGTGGTAACACGTACCTCATACGCGAAAAAATCGAAAGAACCGTGTCTTGGTTCCGCAATGCCTTTTTGACAAAACCCCGTAGAGGTCGCATGACGATCAAGCTCTGCATGCAGCCTCTCTGACGAAAGTTCTGTTGTGACTCTGCGTCAGTTCGCCGACGCCGGGCAAGGCACGGGGGATAGCTGCGCACGAAGTACCCTCTCCTTCCTTTCCGCCTGCGATCAGCGCATGGGAGTTCTCCAAGCTTGAGCTCTACTGCGATGCGGAATGCGGCGCTTTGCACGGATTGTCCCATACAGACAGCGGATGAGTAACCCGAGCGGCGGCGGCACGGAAGACACCGGCCGCCTGTTATGGAGCGGCTGGATAAATGGTGGAAATGGACACCTTCCGAGCTGAGGGATTCACCGGTGGGACTCGTCAGATCCCGTTTCTCACGGTCGGGTTCGCCGCATGAAGGTAGACAACCCTTTGGGACTGGTCGGCCCCCTCTGCTTAAAACAAAACAGCTCGCGACGCCAAAACACCAAGATGCCTCCTTGTGTGTGCGTTTGTGTGTTCACGTGTGATGGGGGTGGAGCCTATGAAGTTGCTAACGCACCATTAGACGCTCGTCAAGCAGTTAGATTCCATGGCTAGGTGCCTGGGGACAATCAACCGTATTTAAACCCCTAGCTGGCGGGTTTGGGCGCTTCTTCACATTTATACTTTTGGTATCCTTGGTCACTTACATGCTCGCATGTATTCTCTATACTTTTTAAATATGTACAATAAACATTCAGTTACGCCACATCTCTTAACGGCCGCCCTTCGTCGTCTTCCTACTTCACTGCACGGCGGTGAAGTTCTCGGCCCGGACCCAACCATAGCAGTGCTTAGAGCAGAGTACGCTTATTTTGGTCGCGTGAAATTCTCCCTCTCCAAAGCAGCGACCGTCTGCGCTGCGAGCTTTTGATCTTACGGAAAGCAGTGGAAGACGACACAGTCGCGGCCGTAGTTGTTTGTGCACCCGAATGCAGAGCAGTACCTCGTGTTTAACCTGGTGTTCAGACTCAACTGACGCGTTTTGTACGTCCACAACACTCACAGCACGAGGAACAACGCACGCAGTGCGAAAAACAGCGCTCGCTGAGAGCTCCCCCTGGTGGCTCGAAGTATCCCAGGGTCCTCAACGTGACGTCACGCGGACCGACATGGATGATCCCGCCTCTGCTGTTCTCTCCTGCGCTTTGATTTGAACACCTTGCTTTTAACTGGTGACTGTGCCAGTGTTTTAGCGATAAAAAATCCCTAGAAAATTAGCAGATTCAAAAACCGGCTCAGTATCCCTTCCGCCTCAGTATCAGGGGAGAGTTCTTAGTAGAATTCGCAGATAGAAATAATTTACGGACCATGAATACCTTCTTCTGCAAACGAGAGAACAGGAAGTGGACCTGGAAGAGCCCCAATGGTGAGGCTAAAATGGAATCGACTACATAGTATGCGCTCCACCTGGCACCGTTCAGGATGTGGACGTCCTCGGAAAGGTGCGCTGTAGCGACCACAGAAAGGTGAGGTCTCGAATTAGCTTAGCCTTGAAAAGGGAACGAAAGAAGCTTGTGAAGAAGAAGTACATTAACGAATTAGCGATAAGAGGGAAAATAGAGTAATTCATGATATCGCTGCAGAACAGATATTCATCCTTAACTGAGGAAGACGACATTAATGTCCACACAATGAACAATAATCTGAGAGCTATCGTTACGGAGTGCACAGTAGAAGAAGGCGGTAGGACGGTTCGACAGGATACCGGCAAGCTATCTCGGGAGACGAAAGATATGATTAAGAAACGCCAAAGCATGAGAGCGTCTAACCCTATTGACAGGATGGAACTAGCAGATCTATCGAAGTTACTAAATAAGCGCAAGGGGTAGTCGGCATAAGGGAGTTAAATATGAAGAGGATTAAGCATGCTCTAAAGAACGGAGGTAGCCTGAAAGCGGTGAAGAGGAAACTAGGCATTGGTAAAAATCAGATGCATGCGTTAAGAGAGAAGGAGGGCAATGTCATTAGCAACATGGATAAGATAGTTTAAGTAGCAGAAGAGTTCTACATAAATCTATACAGTAGTGAATGTAATCAGAGCAATAATGAGAGAGACAGTAACGCACAGCAGTGCGTCATTGCGCCAGTAACGAGAGAGGAAGTAAAGACAGCCTTAGGAGCAATACAAAGGGGAAAATCAGCTGGTGAAGATCAGATAACAGAAGATCTGTTGAAGGACGGAGGGAAAATTGTGCTAGACAAACTAGCCACCCAGTATACGCAATGCCTTATGACCTCGGCCGTACCAGAAGCTTGGAAGAACGAATAAGAAATTCATAAGAAAGGAGACGCCAAGGACTTGAAATATTACAGACCGATCAGCTCATTGTCCGTTTCCTACAACGTATTTACTAAGGTAAAAGCTAATAGAGTCAGGGAAACCTTAGACTTTAATCAACCAAATGTTCAGGCAGGCTTTCGAAAAGGATATTCAACAATAGATCAACCCGCCGCGCTGGCCAAGTGGTTAGGGCGCTGGGCTACTTATCTGGAGCTCCCGGGTTCGAACCCGACCGCGGCGACTACCTTTTTATGGAGGCAAAACGCTAAGGCACCCGTGTGCTGTGCGATGTCAGTGCACTTTAAAGATCCCCAGGTGATTGAAATTATTCCGGAGCCCTCCACTACGGCACCTCTTTCTTCCTTTCTTCTTTCACTCCCTCCTTTATCCCTTCCCTTACGGCGCGGTTCAGGTGTCCAACGATATATGAGACAGATACTGCGCCATTTCCTTTCCCCAAAAACCAGTTATTAACAATAGATAATATTCACACTATCAACCGGGTGACAGAGAAATGAACAGAATATAACCAACCCCAACATATAGCCTCCATTGATTACGTGAAAGCATTCGACTCAGTGGAAACCTCAGCTGTCATTCAGGCATTGCGGAATAAGGGTGTAGAAGAGCATTATGTGAAAATACTTAAATATATCTATAGCAACTGCACAGCTACCACAGTTCTCCATAAAGTCAGCAATAAAATTCCAATAAGGAATGGCGCCAGGCAAGGAGATACGATCTCGGCAATGCTATTCACCGCTTGTTTACAGGAGGTATTCCGAGGCCTGAATTGGGAACAGTTGGGGATAAAACTTAATGAAAAATACCTAAATAATCTGCGATTCGCAGATGACATTGCCTTGCTGAGTCACTCACAAAATGAATTGCAAAGCATGATCAATGATTTAGACAGGCACAGCAAAATGGTGGGTCTAAAAATTAACATGCAGAAAACCAAAGTAATATTCAACAGCCTAGCAATTGAACAGCAGTTCAAAACTGAAAGCGAGGTGCTGGAAGTGGTAAAGGAATACGTCTACTTAGGGCAGGTAGTGACAGCTTATCCGGATCTTGAGAGGGAAATAACTTGAAAGATAAGAATGGGGTCGAGCGTATATGGCAGGTTCTCTTATATTATGAATTGCAGCTTACCATTATGCCTCAAGAGAAAAGTGCGCAACAGCTGCATCTTGCCGGTACTCACCTACGAGGCAGAACCGTGGAGGCTAACGAAAAGCGTTAAGCTTAAGTTAAGGACAACGCAGCGAGCCATGGAAAGAAAAATGATAGGTGTAACGTTAAGAGACCGGAAGCGGGCAGAGTGGGTAAAGGAACAAACGCGGGTTAATGACATAGTTAAGGTTCGTTTCTTCAGGCTCAACTGCAGGTGCCCCACCGTCCGAGACGGCATAACAGACGAGATCCGGAAACACTTGACTGAAGGAAGGAAACTGAAACCTTATACAGGAATTTAGATATTTACAACAGAAAAAACAGCAAGCATGATTACATGGAACTGGCTAATGGAAAATCTTCCCTCCTTGACATCGCCGAAGATCCAAGGGGTCTAAATCTAGCTCAGAACCCTTTTTCCAGGCTTCGGGCTCGTTTTAAAGACCTAGACGCCCAGCCCATCCCTTGCATCCCCCCAATCACAATAAACAAACATGATTGGTTTACAAACTGCATGACACGCCTTCCAGTTTCGGCAAGGTTCTAAACCCTCTCCTTAAAACCCGACAGGAACATCAGAATTGCTATAAGGAAACGGAATTCCGGGAATGGACCCTCGAAATGATTGGCCCACTAGGTTTACGTGCCACGCCCTGTACATCCACAGTACTACTCCAACCCTCTCCCACAGAAGGAGAAAAGCAAAAACAGCCACACAACCGTGCCCGCACGTGCAATCGGTTTCATCCAAGCTCGTCAACCCTGGCGTCGTTCCGCAATTAGAGCTGTCATCGGACTCCGGCGGGGTGCTTCCGCTATGTGCGACTGGCCGCTCGGTCCCGACTTTCTCAGGGGGATTAGCCTTCTCTTGCGCTGGTTACTTGGGAAGCGGCGTCCGCTGCGCCAGGCAGCAGCGCATTTCATCGCCTGGCGGGACTGCGGGCGGTGTCGGTGCGGAAAGCTCGCTACTAGCGCAAGCATGCTTTGTTGCTGCTCGTGTATAGCGGGCGGTGTTTCCGGTAATATGGCTATTTTGTCTTTTCTGGTGCGAACTTCAACACCAAGCCCAGCAGTAATCAGACCGCTGCGGGCGGCAAAGCGTATGCTTTGAGCTCGAGTGCTTTAGTCGAGCGGCGCAGCGATGCTTACTGCTCCGTGTGTCCTTGCTTGCAGTGCGGCTGCAATTTGCAAGCAGTGACTGGTGCAGTGCGCCGGCCGAGTTTTCGCACATGGATCGCCTGCTTTACTTCTGTCGCGAGTTCCACACTGCAGAGTGCTGTTGTGATCGCGCTTCCTTCCTGCTGTGGAATTCGGCGAAGAGACGTGACTGCAGGACTGATAGAGGGAACGACAACAATAGCTACCTCACAAGTTCGAACAGGAATGCCGGAAGCAGCGACGATAGCGTCCCCATAGTAACGGTAGTGCTCAACAGGAATGCCAGCGACGACCATAAGCGTATTCGTTCCGGTCACCAGTGCAGGATCTTTCGACACCTGCGGGGAGACAGCCAGCATTCCTGTGTCATGCAGCTACCCTCCGGACGCACATGCGCGGCCACCTGGAAGCCGCGGGGACGACAACGTGACCGGGTCCTGTTCCCTTTCCCTCGACCGAGCTGCGAAGAAGCATCAGGACCACCCTGCTGTGGGTGGTACCATCAGTGCCATCGTGTGATTGGACATCATTCTTCGAACTGCCACCCTGCTGTGGGTGGTACCATCAGTGCCATCGTGTGATTGGACATCATTCTTCGAACTGTATTCCCCAGCTAGGGATCTGGGGAATACAAAGAGTAAGGAGCTGCTAGTTTGATGCCAAGAGAGCCCCCTTCTTGAGGGGTCCTGTTCCCTTTCCCTCGACCGAGCTGCGAAGAAGCATCAGGACCACCCTGCTGTGGGTGGTACCATCAGTGCCATCGTGTGATTGGACATCATTCTTCGAACTGCCAACCTGCTGTGGGTGGTACCATCAGTGCCATCGTGTGATTGGACATCATTCTTCGAACTGTATTCTCCAGCTAGGGATCTGGGGAATACAAAGAGTAAGGAGCTGCTAGTTTGATGCCAAGAGAGCCCCCTTCTTGAGAGGTATCAGAGACTCCCGACTCCTAAGAATCTCTCTTTACTGAGAAGCCCTCTCAGTTGCCCGTACTTGTACATACTGTAAATAGTCCTTGTATAAAGTTTTCCAAGTTTTCTTGATCCGATCGTGCTCGTCTCTTCTCCGGCCCAGTCGCGCTGCCTGAATCCCAACAACTGGTGGCAGCGGTGGGTTGCTGCTACCTGAGATCCAACAACAGGTGGCAGCGGTGGTATGTCCACGTGAAGTTACCGGCTCCAACGGATCTCGGCACCTACGGGACTGACAGGCGTCAGCTATACCTTGGCAGGGCGAGTGCCCAATGTTTTCCGTTCATTTCGCCAGACCGTACTAGCACAGGCAGATGCTAGGTGCGGATTCCTGTTTTCTGGGAAATTGATTTAGGGAAACTACTTTGTCCACTTCAAGCTAGGGCTTTTGTTTTAGTGGGCTTGCTAACGCATGGTGGAACTCACGAAGGAGAAGTTAAAAGTGCAGGAGCTGCTCGAAATTTGCCAGGAGCTGGGGATTTCGCTACGTTCTGCGAATAGAAAAAAGAAATTTTCGAGGTTATGCGGCAGGAGGAGGTGACTACTGAGAAGGTCGACGAGGCTTGGGAAACGATTGTTGGACAGAAAGATCAGAAAAGACGGGAGTTGTGCGAACAGAAAGAAAAAGAAGAGCTTCGGTTGGCTCAAGAGAGACGGGAGGTCCGTGAGGCAGAGGAAAAAACGAGAGAACATGCTCGAAAAAAGAAGGAGCTCGAAATCGCGTCGAACGGAGGGAATATTGCGTGTCTTAGCCCTGTAGCTTCGGTAGAGGAGCAAGGGAGGCAGAGATTGCAGGATCTCGTCTTACCATACCGCGTGGGAGGCGATATTGCACTCTTTTGGGTAAATTTCGAACGCGCATGCGGGAAGGTGCACATCGACAAGAGCGCTTGGTCTGAGAAGTTACTTCCTCTCCTTCCGTGCGAGGCGGCCGAAGTGGTGGCTCGCCTCTCACGGGAAGAGTGTGATGACTACTAGAAGGTAAAGAGTGCACTGCTTAGAAAGTACCGGCTTTCTGTGGGAAGCCTTTAGGCAGCGCTTCAGGCAGGCAAAGAAATTCGGAGAGTCGCATACTGACTTCGCGTACCGGCTTAAAGCCAACTTAAACGAGTGGCTCAAGACCGCTGAGGTGCACGGAAGTCATGACAAGGTACTGGAGTGCATCGCACTAGAACAGTATTATAGCGCAATTCCAGAAGATCTGAGGATATGGCTGCAAGATAGGCTAACAGATATAGACCTAGACAAAGCAGCACAGCTCGCAGGCGAGTATTACGTTCGCCGAAACCTCCAAAGCAAGACAGGGTACGATAACAGGGTAGGAAAGGGAAAACCTATTTAAAGAGAATTCCCGACCTGAAGGGTGCCACCAGCACGCCGAGATCGCCGAACAGAGGAAGCGGGATCAAAAGGAGGAGGTAGCGAAAACAAGATGGAGTCACCTAAATCTGCCGATTCGCCGAAACAGCAGGCACCTGTAGCTCGCGCGTTTGAAGCGCGAAAGCCCATTGTCTGCTATAATTGCAACAAGGAGGGTCACATCTCAGTGAACTGCAAACAGCAAAAGATGGCGTTCGCGTGCATGCGAGAGTCGGAGGAAAACCTTAAATTGCTGGAGCCATACATGCAGAACGTGGTTATAAATGGCAAGAATTTCCGGGCACTGTGGGATTCAGTGGCTACCATGGATGTTGCTCACCCGTCCTGAGTTTCCTCCATGGACACACCGGTGAATGCGCCTGGATTAAGCAGGTCGCCGAAGAACAGAGTGCATGCTTGCCTATAGCGAAGGTGACCCTAGAGGGGACTTTTGGCAGGCTAGACGCAGAAGCGGCAGTTAGCGCAAACTTGCCGAGACACTTGCCCTACCTGTTTTCGAACAAATCCGAGCAGCTGCTGAAAGAGAAAGGTCTCTCTTTCACCTCGGGCTTGGCTTGCATGGCGCTAACACGTTCTCGAGCGCGTAAGCTTGCAAAGAAACTCGACTGCACTCCGATAACTGAGCCGGCACCGAACCATTCTCCCGACCAGCCGGGGGATTCTAGCAGGAAAACTGATCCGTCTAAACCGCATGAGCATGACCATGAAGGTGTTCCCGAACAAGCGGTAGCTCATGAAATCCAAGGAACTGCCGATTCCGTAGAGAATGGGGCAAAAGGAACCAACGCGAAGGGTTCGACATTAACACCTGCTTCGACTTGTTGGGAGGAGTTGACTAAGGTTGATAGGAAAGCACTTATTGCAGAGCAGAAAAACGACCGATCGTTAGGAGCTTTAAGCAATAAGGTGAGCGAGGAAGTCGCCAGAAAAAAAACATCAGCTTTCATAAAAAATCAGGCCTTAAGTACTGGAAATACTGCGACTCAAAGGGACGCGCATATGAGCAACTCCTATTGCCTGAGAAGTACCGGCGGCAGCTTCTAGAAATCGCACACGGAAGTGCAAGAGCGGGCCACCTGGGCATAAAGAAAACAAAAGCTAGATTAGCCCTCGAATATTACTGGCCTCGCTGCTGGAAAGATGTGGAACAGCTTGTTAGATTTTGCGACACCTGCCAGCGGGTCGGCAAGTCGACGGATAGATGGAAAGCACCCGTGACACTAGTTCTCATAATTACAGAGCCCTTTCGGCGTCTTGTAATAGATACTGTCGGCCCACTGCCAGCGTCTAACTCTGGCTGTCGCTACATTCTGACCTCATTGTGCGTGGCAACCAAATTTGCCGAGGCCATTCCCTTGAAGGAGCTAAGTTCCGCATGTGTTGTAGACGTCCTTTTGTCAATTTTCTCTCGCGTGGGGTTCCCTGCAGAGATACAAAGCGATAACGGGAGCGTGTTCACAAGCTGCTTCACAACAACGTTCTTTGAACGGTGTGGGATTAAAATAATCCGAAGTTCCATTCACCACCCTCAGTGAAATCCAGTCGAGCGTATACACTGTGTGCTAAAGCGGATACTTAGGACTCTGTGTTTTGAGCATAAGGGAGATTGGGAAGGCTGCATTCCATCAGCACTCTTGCCAATGAGATCCGTCCACCACAAAAGCACAGGATTTAGCCACGCTGAACTAGTCTACAGGCGTGACTTCAGGACCCCATTGTGCATGCTAAGGGAGTCATGGCAGGGTTACGGAGAGGATCACTGTGTAGTGGAATACGTCCTGATACTACTGGAAACACTTGCGAAAACCAGAGACCTCGTGGAAGCAAATGTCAGAGCAGCGCAGTCACTGTCTAAAGTGTACTACGACAAATCTGCACGCAAGCGCACCTTTCAACCTGGTGACCAGGTGATGTTGCTGCGTCCGTCAAAAAGGAACAAGCTTGAGGTGCAATGGGAAGAGCCAGCTAAGGTGGTGTCCAAGCTTTCGGACACCAACTATGAGGTCAAATTTAAGAACAAACACAATCGGATAGTACACAGTAATTTGATGAAGAATTATGTGCAGCGTCAGGCTATGGTTAACATGGCGCTGAACATGCCGGAGGAAGAGATCTCGGACATACCTTATGTCCCTCGTGAGAACGAGCAAGCAGCGATTGATCTGCTAAATTCAATCGACAGAGAGCCACGTTTGACGGAAAGTCAACGAGGAGACATGAAAAACGTCGTGCGCGACTTTGAGGCGGGGTTTTCACACAAGCCAGGAAAAACACCCCTCATCAAACACGACATTCAGCTGTCCAGCGAACAGCCGATCAGGTAACATACGTAGGAGTACGTTTCCTTATTTCGGCCAAGGATAAGTAAGAGCGAGTGGTGTAACGTACCTTGGCTCTAGGTTTTGGGGCGGGCAAAATTCAACGCCACGTCGGCCGAATCAAGTCACCTATTCCCGTACCGCGTGCCCTCTAAGCACCAACCTGATTTCATTTAGCGAATTTTTTCCCTATCCAAGTGCGCCTCGAGCGAGAGCACACACCTTGGACAGGTGCCCTGTCAATACTACTCGTCGGGAGACACCATGTGTTCATTCAGGCAAAACGTTTGATCTCTTCAAGTTTTAGTTGAAATTTTTTTGCTAAGTGCAGTTTTGCCCCAGAGTTTTATCTGGCGGTATGAGTGGGTTCTGAGGGCACGTGCTTTTGTCAGGTGTGGTTTGGCGTCTATGATCCCTTTTGGCTAGGATGGCAGAGAATTTCCCAAAACGGCATTCTGACTAGGAGAAGCAATGCCGAGCTTCGGCACTGAAGGTCATCAGAAGACTCCCTAAGAGCATCTGGTTCCTGCCACGCCCAGTCAGCCGAGCTACGTGCGAGCAGTTCATCTTCCGGGCGCAATATCTGGCGGCGGTGGTGCTGTTGTGATCGCGCTTTCTTCCTGCTGTGGAATTCGGCGAAGAGATGTGACTCCAGGACTGCCAGAGGGAACGACAACAATAGCATCCTCACGTGTTCGAACAGGAATGCCGGAAGCAGCGACGATGGCGTCCCCATAGCAACAATAGTGTTCAACAGGAATTCCAGCGACGACCATAAGCGTATTCGTTCCGGTCACCAGTGCAGGATCTTTCGACACCTGCGGGGAGATAGCAAGCATTCCAGTGTCATGCAGCTGCCCTCCGAACGCACGTGCGCGGGCACCTGGAAGTCGTGGGGACGACAATGTGACCGGGTCTTGTTCTCTTTCCCTCGACCGTGCTGCGAAGAAGCATCAGGACCGCCCTGCCGTGGGTGGCACCATCAGTGCCATCGTGTGATTGGACATCATTCTTCGAACTGTATTCCCCAGCTAGGGATCTGGGGAATACGAAGAGTATTTAAGGTGGCGGTCCCACTCTGGCGGTGAGCGGGAACCATTTTTGGTGATATTTGTACGTCGACTGTACCTAGCTCGTTCGCTGCATAAATATGGTTCAGATATCTCCGAAAAGCTAGTTTTCTCTGCTTTCAAAACATGCATTTGTTTTAACGGTAGCTGCAAATTTGTTTCAACTGTAAAAGAAAACGCAAAGATGAAAACTGGCAGTTGAGCTCAACTTGTCTCAGGAAATGCAAAATTGTGAAAAACCTCTTACACCTAGAGAAATATCTTTCGAGATACTTTGAGATGTGATGCTAGTGCGCATATTTAAGCATTTAGAAGTACGTGTATAGATTAGTTTATTAGCCACGCTTGTTTGAAAAGCATAGAAAACAGAACAATATAATCTGCAATAACTTTTGGGATATGCATTGCACTGCGGCGACTTCTTGTACAGTTTGAGATCGTCTAATCGCTCATCTATTCTGAAAATTTCATTCATCTGCCTTGGTTAGTTTAAAAGTTATTCCTGATCAATGTTAGCGTTTTTTCGAAATATTTAAAAACGGAATGCAATACTGTTCAGTTAACCAGCACTTCACAATTCTGAGATTTTGCGTGAAGAAACTTAGTACTGCGCTCTACGCGGCTAAGCATCGCCTTTACTCTACGGCTTTTGGGGAACGTGCACTGAGTTGAAAAAATGTTGATTTTAGCTACCTTCTTCGTTCTGCTTATGAAGGGCACAAGCTCTCGGAACGTTCCGGAGCTTCTATTTTTCAGGTAAATATACTCTTAAAATATCGGGCTCTTATTCCTTTATTCAACTTGTAAAAATTATCCACAAATTACAAAAAAAGTCCACAAATTACAAACAATAATAGCAGTAACGCAGCGACATGCTATAAATGTAGTAAGTAGCGCCATCTACATTAGCGAACATGTACTAAATGGTCACAGTTCAGAAAACTGACAAGTGTGGCGCTGCCAAACACCTAAAATCAGGAGGTGTTCACGAGAGGGAAACATTTCTCTACGATATTTGCACGTTCCCTTCCATTTTGCCCTCTGTAGCTTCCGAACAGATTTACACCATATTGCTTTGCTGGATTGCTTTTTGCGAAAGCAACACTACGCGAGAAGCCTAGCCATTTCGCAGAGCTGAGGAAAGGAGGTACTGTGCATGCGCGAGGAGCAGTGACGTCACACGGCGCCCGCCGTCGTCGCTGCGGCGGTGACTCAGAGGTGCCGCCGCCGCGCTCACCTGTTGCGCATGCGCAGTAGCGGCGCATAGCTAGCGTGCCGGGGCCACCGCCGCTGCCGCGCGCTCTCCATCGCCTCTCCCTGACGCTACGAAAAGCATTCTAGGCGTCGTCTTATTTTTCGAGGATAGCTTTGGCATTGCTGAAGAAGGAAGGAGACAGGCTTTTGCCTCGTGCCGCCGGTTGTTCGTTGTTCCGGCTAGCGCTGTTCAGGGGAAGTTGGAGAGCGCTCGATTCGCCTGCACTCGCTGTACCATTTCGGCAAAGCTGTGTAGCGGTGCCCCTGAGTGTGTAGCGCTAGTTCCGGCAGTTTGAGCCACGGTGTAAGAGTACGCTATGTCTTTCACCGTGGTTTGAGCGCAGTTTGGCACTGTCTGCTTCCAAAACGGATGGTCGAGTGCAGAACTGGTTGTCTGCTAGCCTTGGTGACGCCAGTGAATTGCGGCCAGCTGTTTCTGTTTACACCCCACATCAGCGGCTGCCAACATCTCGTATCTCGTGAAGAAATCTTCAAAGAGCACATCACAATAAAATGTTGCCATGAACCAGCCTCGATGCGTGCATGTGCACCTCGTGACAGCTGGCGCGAAACGACGCGACTGAACTGTGTCGACGTGCATCATGCTGCATGCACGTCTTTGTTTTTTACAGTGATGTCAGTTACGTGTAGCCGTTTTTTTGGAGAACTTGAGCAGTGTTCTAGCTTGTCGACGAGTGGAATTACTTGAGTCTTCGCCGCTTATCACTACGCGCAAACCATCATCTGCCTTTATGGCGGCTGCAGCTGCACTATTTCGGCACTAACCACCGAGAAGGGTTGAAGTTTTCCTGAACTACACTCGCACTACTTTCAATCGAATGCCGTGGTTCAGAGCGCACCGTGTTTCACCGCTGAAATGAAGCCATGTGAGCTGGAGTGCCGCGGGAACCAGTTCATGTGGTACAGGCGAATCGAACGGATCTATAAGTCGGGTACAACCAGTGTTGTAGGCGTTATCGAAAAAAAGTAACTAAATACGTTACTCGTTACGCTAAAAAAAAAAGAACGCGTTACCGCCTACGTTACGTACCATTGCCGAAAAAAAGGATCGCACGTTACTTTGCCGCTACTCCATGGCCATAATTACACTGCGGCTTCGCTGTAAGAACTGAAAATAACGATTTTATAAAGCTCATTTTTCACACAATTCCGACCTCACAAAGAAAACATAGCTGAACTCAACAAATTTACAGTAATTCTGGTGTGCTCCTGCTTACGAAATTACGCGGAAATTATGTAGCAATAAAGGAATGCTTAGTTCCGAAAAAAAATTGTATTTGCGCACATGAACATTTTTTGTCACTTGAACCTGCATAATTATCACAAAAATGTTAGTGTTTATGTCAAGGTGTTCAAGGTCAGCCTTGCTCGCTTAGGAACTCAATAAACAGAAACGTAGCCGCAGTTGCAGATAGAAATAAGCAAAATTTATTTTGAAAACAATGTTGATAAACAACGACAACTTTCTAATAGTTACAACTTGCTGTTACTGCAGCTGCACTGCAAAGCTTTCATCGGACAGCTTGCCTCGCTTCCTAGTGGGGTTGTTAGTGGGGGGAGTGGGTTGTTCCTTGTTCAAGATAGGGGAGAAAGGGGAGGGGGTTGTATGACTATGAAGGGAGAAAGTTGGAGTGACAGTGTTGTTGAGCAGAAAGTTTTTAGAAAGTTTAGTATGAGGTAGCTCACTACTGCAGGCACAGGGACAAAGGCCCATTTCCTTCTTTTTTCGGATACTTCAGTGCTAAAGCCGGTTGACTGCAGTCCCCTTTTCTGTTCTGTACCATTGTTCTCTTTCGACGGCTCTCTTGGGGCCATCTTGAAGTAAACTGGCGACATTCCTGAGTTTACTCAGAAGGGGGGACTGCTTCCACAAAGAATGCGAGAGTGTTGCCTAGGAACAAGACCTTTTGGTTGGAAAACAAGCTTACAGAGAAACTGACTTACAGATTTCTGCAAATGGTCTATTGGTGGCTCGGCATGCGTGCACTCTTTAGAGAGTTCCGTGCGTGAGTGGTGTGGGGACAAGTGTGTGAATGCGTGTTCGTGCATTTTTTTTTTACTTGAGTGCGTCGTCAAGGGCAGGTGTTTTCTGGCATGCATGCGAGCCCCAACAAGGGTCGTCGAGAGCACCTGTAGATGTTGTTTATTTGCAACAACATTTTCAGCGTTTCTTTTTCTGAAAAATAGGCGGAGCGGGGCAATTGAAATAAGAAATAACTAGTAACGTGACACCTTAAGTTACCGAAAAATGTTAACGTAAGTACGTTACCCGTTGCAGTTCCGAAATGGTAACGAGTACGTTACAAAGTTACCGAAAAAAAGTAACGCGTTGCCGGTGACGTCGTTACTTGTAACGCGTTGCCGACAACACTGTTGAGTTGTACCCAGTGTTGTCAGTAATGCGTTACAAGTAACGGCGTTACCGGTAAAGCGTTACTTTTTTTCGGCAACTTTGTAACGTACTCGTTACCATTTCGGAACTGTAACGGGTAACGTACTTACCAGGGGCGCAGCCAGGGGGGGGGGGGTGCTTATGGGGCTTCAGTCCTCCCCCCCCCCCCCCCCGAAATTTTTTCGAACTGCCAGCACCGCTCACCAAAACAACCACCGGAAGCCATTCTGGATTTTGTCACATACAATGTCTTTTTCAAACAAGAAAAGACATTTTGGCGCGAACATTGCTAACACAGGTCGTATTTCGTGGCAACGCCCATGCACCTGGAGTCACGTAATGCAAGCATCAGTTAGCATAATGATCAAAATTACCCTCTGAATGCGAAAATTTTGAGGACATCAATAACCAACCTTGATTGACCTAGCTTATTGAAAGCCCTGCCCACGCGGCGTTTCCCAATATACACACTTGGATATTGGTTATTTCAACTTGCGACATCATTCGTGGCTTTCGCTTGTCCTTCTCTTTGTTGTTTATCTAACTGCTTTTATTTTTTTCTTTGAACCAAAGGAATGCCCTTCTGTAATTATGGGTGCAGAATAATTGTCGCCGTGCAGGCAGTTGAAAAATACATACTTTCCTATTGATTTCTGCATTGTTCCTCTATTATTCTAACCATATGGTGCCGTCACGACCGCAGCATGGCCCAAGTACATATCGCGACTTCCGCTATCATAGTTTTGGTCTTTGCTAAATCGTCTGTCTTTCCATGCGCAAAGTTTAATATTTGTGATTGCGCAAGCTGTTTATTTGCCTTGTTTGACGCCTCATGAAGAGTGAATGGAGACATACGTGTATTTACATATCTTGTTGCGAGGTTTTGTGTATAGATACAGTGACTTTGTTTCCATTGACACTTTTTTCTCCTTTATCAGGTTTTATCTTCACATTTCTAATACTCCATTTTATCTCCGCACTTCTAATGCATATTTTGCAGAACTCCTCGTTTATACATGCGCTCGCTGTTGCGACTAAAATTTCGGTGCAATTACTCGCAATATATGACCGGTGACAGCTGCTCTGCGCAGTACATTGGAACGAAGAACAGCGTCGTTGAGATTGTTTCCTGACCGTTGCATATGTACAAAAATGTAAAGGTTCTTGAACGACAAACAGTCGTTAAATAATTGATAATTCCATGGCCCTTACGTGGTTCATATCAGCGGCGTGCACTGCTTTGCTGGTTTCGGACGGATATAGTTTTAGAATTCATGTGATACTTTCTTGAAGTATTGGCATCAGTTATGTCTGCCACGGTTTTTACGACATACGAATACATTCTTTTATCTAAAAAATACGTATTTCACTTGTCTAGATAGTGCGTAGCGTTATTAGTACACAATGGCATTGCCAATATGGCAATGCAGTTATTATTCTTGCGTTTGATCCCTGCACAAATTCTATGAGGAGGCCGCGCTGCAATATGAGCCGAGCCCCCCCCCCCCCCCCCCCCCCACCACACACACACACAAATTTTTCGGTAACGTGAGGTGTAACGTTACTAGTTACTTTTTATTTCAACTGCCCCCTCCGCCTCTTTTTCAGAAAAAAAAGACGGCGAAAATGATGTTTCAAAGAACAACATCTACAGGTGCTCTCGACGACCCTTGTTGCTGCTCGCATGCATGCCATAAAACACCTGCCCTTGACGACGCACTCAAATAAAAAAAAAGCACGAACACGCATTCACACACTTGTCTTCACCCCACAAACCCCTCACTCACGCAACTCTCTAAAGAGTGGACGCATACCGAGCCACCAATGAACCATTTGCAGAAATCTGTAAGGCAGCTTCTCCCTAAGCTTGTTTTCCAACCAAAAGGTCCCGTTCCCAGGCGACACTCTCGCATTCTTTGTGGAAGCAGTTCCCCCTTCTGAGTAAACTCAGGAATGTCGCCAGTTTACTTCAAGATGGCGCCAAGAGAGCCGTCGAAAGAGTACAATGGTACACCGCAGAAAAGGTGATTGCAATAAACCGGCTGTAGCACCGAAGTAGAGGAAAAAGAAGGAAATGGGCCTTTGTTTCAACAATGTTTATCAACATTGTTTTCAAAATAAAGTTTGCTTATTTCTATCTGCAACTGCGGCTACGTTTCTGGTTATTGAGTTCCAAAGCGAGCGAGGGTGACCTTGATCACCTTGACATAAACACTCGCATTTTTGCTATAAATATGCAGGTTCAAGTGAAAAAAAAATGTTTATGTGCGCAAATATATTTTTCCGGAAATATGCAATTAGCATTTCTTTATTGCTACACAATTTCCGCGTAATTTTGTAAGCAGAAGCACACCAGAGTTACTGTAAATTTGTTGAGTTCAACCATGTTTTCTTTGTGAAGTTGAAATTATGTGAAATATGAGCTTTATAAAATTGTTATCTTGAGGTCTTACAGCGAAAACGCACTGATTAAAATTTATGGCCTAGGAGTAGCGGCAAAGTAACGTGCGGTACTTTTTTTCAGCAATGGTAACGGTAACGCGTTATCTTTTCTTGTAGGTAACGTAGGGCGGTAACGTGTTCTTTTTTTATAGCGTAACGAGTAACGTATTTAGTTACTTTTTTTTTTCGTAACGCCTACAACACTGCAACTCAAGAACGAAGCAACACATGCCCATCAAAGGAGACCGCCCAGCCAAGCGCGTAGACCGAACAGTTTTCTGTTCAGTCTCTACCGGTGCACCGCAACAGCACCGGCAGAGACTGAAGTCGCCACGACCTACTGTTGCCGAACACGACCCCAACGAGAACATTCAGCGCTTTCGCGCGGACATGTGCGAAAGGTGAGTGCCCCCGCGTCCTCCGCACCTGCAGTGGCCAGTGAAGCTGAGACAACAGACAGGGGTGCCATACCTACTACTACCCTCTCCTTTCTCCCTCTCTTTTCACATTTTTATTTCCCTCCTACACCTGTCAGCTCGCCTCTCCTGCAGGCAGGGTAGACTGGTAGCGCAAGCTATAAAAGGCACAGAACAGATTGGAAATGCCTTGCTTCTTGACACCTGTTTCATCTCTATCGTATAGCGACCGAAGAGGTGCCTGTTTTTACATTTCGTTATTGCGATTGTCGGTGTTAGCGCCAAGCGAGCGTAATTTGCTTCTGGAGCACTGAACAATCGTGACGACTGAAAGCAACAGAGAGAAGGCATGGCGAAAAACCGTTACCGGCCTCCGCCGAGGAGAAAAGGACCGAAGGCTCGTCGAGGAAGGGCTCAACTTGCCGCGGCAGCACGTTGGAGGTAAGCCTTTCGTTTGTATTGGGCTCATTTCCGATTACTATTGCCCTCTAGCTCCTATTGCATGTTCTGCTTGTTATATATTTAACGGTTAGCGGTGACGTCGCACTGCGCAGTGCTCATTCGCTCATCCCCATTCCCGCTTTTTTTTACATGAGCAAGAAAGTTTGTTCAGCAACGTGCGATGTATTTGTTGTCGGCAGGTTGTCCTTGTCCGCCGGTGCCAACACTTATACGAGTGTCAAGAGTTGCCCGCACAGACCAGATGTAATCAAATTTATAGTTCTCGAGCCCCTAGCGGTCCGTGCACACGGACGTTCAAATCACACTAGAGGTCTAACACCTTCAGTATGTGCCGTATTGGTTCAGTACTCGCTTGTACCGTAGATTCAATTCTCGTTATTCGTTTGTTTCCAGTTCTTTGTTACTTGCAACAAGTCTTTATTCATTGAACTTTTTGGAGATCGTACTAGCCCTGCGTTGGCTTGTGTCACGACGTCCTTACTTCCCCTCGTGTGCAACAGAATTTTTCAGATAGTTTCTCTGGAGGTTATAGTTTTGTCTTTGTAGAACGCTAGGCAAAGCCTTGCCGAAGAAAGCTTATAACACTTCAAGCTGCAACCCTTTGACTTCGTAAATATACCTACAACAACCTATTGTTGTGTTTCAAGGTGCTGTAATGTCCTGGCTGTAGTTCCTCAATCTATCGATTCATCGATAGAAACAAATCTCAATCATAAACGCTGCCAAGATGCTTTCTGCTGGCCTGCGATGGTTGAAAAGCAGGCGCCGGCAGTGTATGCCGAAATCTGTGAGTCGGCTGCTATACAAAGATTGCTTTGCAACCGAAAAGTGTCTTTCCCAGGCGACACTCTTGCATTCTTTTTACAAACGTAAAGACTCAAGTCCCCCTTTCGTAAACTGTGGTTTGCCGCATGTTTACCAAAATGACTCCGCGCTTGGTTCCTCATGGACGACTGGTGTTGGACGATTCGTTGCGCTCCGTACCTGGAGAGGGAAGGAGCTGCTCTAGACAGGGAGGGAGCGCAACAAATCGGTCAAAACCAGTCGCGAACAAGGAGCGAGGCACAGGACAACCATCCGTTCACTCTCTCCTACTGCAAAGGGGTAGCATAATCCACTGCACCCTTGCACCTCTGCCTGCCCTTACGACACTATCATTGTCCACTGTCGACATTCCAGCGCCCCTGTGTGGGTCGTTCCTCGTCTTTTCGTCCTGTCTCTTGAGCTTTTACGTCTGAGGGGATTGCTCAGTTGACGCAGATGGGAACCTCGACCCTTTTCGTTTCCACAAAGAATGTGAGAGCGTCCTCTGGGAACGAGACCTTTTAGTTAGAAAACAAGCATTGCGGAGAAGCGTACTTAGATTTCCGCAAACGGTCCGTTATGGTTGCGCTTGAACCATGAATCTTTTGCCCAAACATACCCGAGTAACAGTGTGTAATTGGCTTTTTCCAGAAACAAACCCTACGCACAGAGGTAGAAAGTGCCGAACTGTTACATGTTGAAGCACCCTACCCCCCCCCCCCCCCCTCCTCGCTATCCTAACTTATGAATGACGTATTTCACATTCATAATAACAGCATACTGCAGAAAGGGCGCAGAAGAGAAAAACGACGGCGAGTGCTAGTTCTGACCTTTTTCGTTTCTGCGTCGGCTCTACACTGCGCTGTTATTATGGTAATGGTAATTATGGTATGGTAATATTATGGTATGGTAATTATAAACGTATACACATCCTTAGCCCGTGTTTCTCAACGTTCATATAAGATAACCATCTATTTGCTTTTACTACAGTTCCCTTTTTTTCCGGCGCCGTATTGAAGTGTCGTGCTTACTAGCGCAGTCAGCCCTTTTCATCTACAATGCACACGAGGTTTACCTAAATTGCGATGCTGGCAAAATTATTTGGCATCTTTGTTTCGCCTTGCCTCATTTTAATATTGTGTTTGTTTCACTCCTCACATTGTGCTTTACAGAAAACAGGCAGCGCTACCGACGAACAGCAGCCCGGCATCAAGCAGAACACAATGCACATCACCACAATCTGCGTCATGTGCTTCTAGCTGCGAAGTCACAATGACTGACTACTGGGATGGCCTAGGAATTGAGAATCCCTTGCCAGAGCTCGTCTTTCAGAGGGACAGCAGCTTCCCGACAGCGCAGGATGCGGGCATATGTGGAAGAAGAGTTGTGTCTGTGGACCACTTCGTAAAGGCTGTACAAGAGCTTGGCGAACACCGCTGCCCTTGTCCTAATGGAGGGCGCTTTGAGTATAAAGAGGAAAGAAGGATCGGCCTCTGGTCGGAGTTCAAATTCCAGTGCAATGGTTGCCATGAACTCAGAAGAGTCGCTACCGACCCTGTTGCAGAGCCAACGCCTCTCACAGATAAGGCAGCTCTTGGCATAAACGATGCTACTGTGTGGGCATTCACAAGCATCGGGTCTGGCCATTCGCATCTGGAGGAGGCAATGGCGGTCATAGAGATCCCTGTCATGGGCAAGGGAACGTTCCTGCGTCGAGAGGAGGCACTAGGAAAGGTATGCGCAGTGGCATATTGCCAAGTTTCGTTTCCATGCGACTTTGTATGTGTAGTGCGGAATATCCCATTTTGTGCAGCTGTTGCTCTCTTTGTCCTGTCTTTTGTGGTTCCTGCCTGATTTAGAACTATAATTGTTTCAGGTACTGATGATTCCCATTACATTTGTTTGCGCTGAATTAAGACAGACGGCAAATCCACAATATGCGGTAAACATGCGAAGACCTCAACACTCATAAGTTTTATCAAATTGAAGCACTAGAAAACATACACAAAAAGGGAAAATTACCGCCACACAGATAATTCAGCCTTTTCCTTTGTTCCCATGCACAAATCCTATCAAAATGTACCGGCACAAAGAATGAACTGCACCGTTCCTACATCCATATTTTCAATTTTTGTCCCCGTACATAAAAAAATGCTCAAGACATTGTTAGCTACCATAATAACTGTATTCATCTTACACGTTTGCTCTTGTTAGCAGGTGTCCTTCACGTGTCGTCAACGTGTGTTTTCGGTTGTTTTTTGGCGAGGAGTCATTTCGAGTTTAAATTACCAAAGTAATACATTTTTTTAAAGCCTCCAAAAGTCTCCCCACGCTTTATATTCGTCGTCCCATATTATGTGCGCAACTAGGGTATGTTGTCATGAAAGAGGGGAAAGAGAAGTTTGTAAAACCAGTTACTATTATGTCATGGCTTGACATGTCATTCTAAGCAACTCATTCGATCTTCCATGCGCCTAAGGGTGTTACATTTATTTGTAGTACGTCGTGCATACGAGAGGCAAAAGCTGAAATTCGAAGGATATGCAGTCACGTCCTGATTTCTAGTTGGGCGTGAACCTTTCCATGTGCTAGGCAAAATCCAAAGGAGGCTGACACTTGCGAGAAACAGCACAATAGGGGAACGAACTTTCAACCTGTTATGAAGAGACATGCTTCAACGTATGTTCGATTTTCTTTCAGCAATGGAAAGCTGTGCTCCTGGGGCAAATGACTGAAGCTGGCAAGGAGGAAAAGAGACTAGCAGAAGCAGCTGGTGATTTCTGCGAGGATGGCTGCACCCCAAAGATAACAGTGGTAGTTGATGGTGGCTGGTCCCACAGGAGCCATGGCCACATATATTGTGCCAATTCTGGCGTGGCCGTCATCATAGGTAAGCGCACAAAAAAGCTCCTCTACTTGGGTGTGAGAAACAAGCTGTGCAGCACTTGTCAGTTTTATGCCAGGAAAAACGTTGAAGCAAAGAAGCACACTTGCTACAAAAACTGGGACCAAAGCTCAGGGGCCATGGAGGCAGATGTCCTTGTGGAGGGTTTCCAGCGAAGCATGGAGATGCACGGTGTTCAATACCGCACCTTTATAGGAGATGGAGACTCGTCTGTTTACTATCAGATTCAGTCAAAGGTTAGCTACGGTCGTTTCGTCCGAAAGCATGAGTGTGCTAACCATGTTGTCAAGTGCTACACTTCCCGCCTCTACGCCATTGCTAAGGAAAGCAAATGTGGCCGGCCCATGTTATCGGGCCCGAGAATAAAGCGCATAAAGAACGGTGCGCGCAAGGCTGTCAGTCACTATGCCGAAATGTTACGAGAGGATCCTGCTGATGAAAGGCAGCTTGTTCGTGATTTGGCCACTGACTTGAGAAATGGCCCAAAACATGTGTTTGGGTGTCATGATGGCTGTAAAAGTTATTTCTGTGACCGCACCAAGGGTGAAGACTTATACGGGACGCTTCCTACCATGCTGAAAACAAAGATAATGACTGCAGCCAACAGTATTGCGGAAAAGCTGACCGTCTCATCAATGATGCACAAGCAACCTTGCGGAAGCCCTGATGTCTCTTGTTGCTAAGCTTTGTGGCGGCAAGCAGATAAACCGGTGCCAGAAGGGTTCTCATGAGCATCGCTGCCAAGCTGCTGGGCTAAGCTTCCAGCTAGGGCCCCAGTGGCACGCAAAAACTAGCAAAGCAATGATTTGCGAGAGCCCCGGTGCTGTCTACAAGAAGTATGCTAACAAGAAAATGGCTGCAAAAGACCGGCGATTGCCTAGAAAAAGACTTTTTGACAGCCAGCATGACCGGAAGATCCGTGCCGCTTGCACCTCATCACCTCACTATGGAGCCAATTGCATGAAGCCAGACATGCCACCTGATGAGTTAGCTGAGAAAGCAGAAAGGCAGCTACAGGAGCTCCAAGTTGATAAGGAACTATGCGAACGAACAGATTGAGGCACAAACACGGGGACAGGCAGACAATTCGAATTGGTTCGAGCAAAGGAGGCTCCGCCTCACTGCTTCAAATTTCCACGCTGTCTGCATAAGAAGGGACTGCACACCCTGTGACGCACCGGTAAAGGCCCTGCTTCATCCAAAGAGCTTCACAAATTCTGCCACGGAGCACGGCAAGCAGCATGAGAGCGTTGCACTCCAGTTATTTGGAGCACAGATGAACAGAGTTGCTCAACCATGCGGGCTGTTTGTTGACCTTTAGCATGGATTCCTGGCAGCGTCACCTGACGGGGTAGTGGACGAGGACCGAATTGTAGAGGTGAAATGCCCGTTAACTGCAAGGGAAGATGAGCCCCTGGAAGCTGCGCGAAAATTTTCAGAGAAGAAGCAAAAAGAAGGTGATCCAGTGTTTAGACGATCGCACAGATATTTTTACCAAGTGCAGGGCCAGCTTCATGTCACCAGAAGGAGTGTCTGTGACTTCGTAGTGTATACAACAAAGGGAATACACGTGCAAGAGGTACGCCGAGATGACAATTTCTGGGCAACGAAAATGAAGCCATTCCTTGTACGTTTTTATAGAGACTGCCTTCTTCCAGAAATTGTAGACTCCCGCGTTGCTCGCTCCATGGAAGTGCGCCGACCAGACTGGAACAGGATTGCTGTAGAGGCCAGGGAAAAAGCAAAAAAGAAAGCACTGCCTGAGGTAACCAGCAGTCAGCCCAGCAGCTAAAATGACTGCCTTGCCTCTTGACATGCCCTGCCCTCTGTGACGGATGCGGTGCGGCGGAAACTCTAGAGCCCCTGCTCTTTCGCTCTACCGCGTTCGCCGATGCTCGTCGTGACATGCTCGCAGCCTACAGGGCTCTGGGCATTCTCCCAGACGCTCTCACGGTGCTGTTGTGGCCGCAGGGCAGTGTGCGCGTCCGCGAGCGAACAGTGGTGAGCCTCTGTGCATTCCTCAAACAGACGGGGAACGCTCCGCGTGTGCTACCTTGGACGATGAACAGCTGGACGCCCCCACTCCAGCTGTATTGACTTTATGTCGTGCGCGTGTGTTTGCACTGTGCTCTACAAGACCTTCACGTGCGTGCTACCTGTATATATGTTATTATGTTAATATGTAAATAGATTTATTGCCAGTGTACCTCTCCCCCTGACCTTTCTACTATCCCCTCACCTCTTTCATTTCACTTCTAGACACTGCCTGCTATCCTTTATTTCCGTTGTCCCAGCTCAGGTGCTTCCAGCAGCAATGGCAGTTGCCGGGGCTAGCAATAATCTTTTTCCTTCCATTTATCATGCAATAAAACCACTTATCTTACCTCTGTGACTTCTATTAGCCTATTCATGAATTACCATGGGGAGCCGAATAACCACTACGATGAAAGTGCATGCCGTCTGCAGTAAACTAACTGGTTCGACCAGTAAAAACTGTGCATGTAATTGCTTTCGCCTTCTTTTTACTTGACAAATTCATTGAAAAATTGGCGCATATAAGATCCGACAGAATGCGATCTGGTCGGTGCGTCTAATCATTTAGTATTTGCTGAAAAAAAAATGCTTCGCACGCAATGGACGGTGTTGTATGGAATAAAAATCGTAAGCGAATTATTTTGCTGCGAATGTGTGAATGCATGGCAACTGGCCCATCTCAAAATAATTTGCTACTAACCCATGAAACCAAAGGGCGGGCTCAACACGAAAGTAGTCATGAAATTTATGAGCGTGAACGCAGCAGCGCGTGGCAGATAGCCTCGAACCCTACTCTTGTCGATACGCGGCGGTCGCCTTCATAAACAAAGTGGAAAGGGATGTGTGTCCTTCTGCTTGCTGGAAGCAGGCAAGGCGGCATAGCCCTTTCCACCACGTTGATAAAAGCAGCCGCCGCGTGTCGCCACAACTAGGTCTTGAGGATACTTGCCATGCGCTCCCGTATTCACGCTCATAAATTTCATGGCTGTACACATGTTTCTTGCGTGTTCCCTGTGCAATAAATATGACAATACACTCCGGTTACATTTAAATAATGGACAGTAGTCCGCCCAATATATTGGTTCGAAAACTACAAAGGCATGCACTCTGCTTTTAGCGCGTGCATTATTACGGGAAGCTGAAGCAAGACAAGGAAGTAGCTGCCAACGTTCTTCCATAGCGTGCCGCTCTTGACATCGCATTTCAGTGTCAAATAAAATATCGCGGGAAAAAAAAATATCAAAAAATGACTACAAGGATGTTATAGTTGCCTGACAACGGACGGTGTGAAAATAACAGCTGTCGCTTCAATTTCCAGGTACGCGTGCGTGAACGCGCACACACGCACGCACGCTTTTTCTATCTTTGACCAACCCCAAATCGGGGCAAATCGACGCAAGGCGAGTATGATATACATTTCAGCACGCGATGGAAAATTTTAAAGGCAGTAAGCAACCTAATAAGGCAAACTGGATGCAAGAAGAAAGACGTACAGTCCCCGTCAAAAGTATACAGCCCAAGGGGTTTACTTCTAAGCTGTTTAGCGGGGCTCCCTAGCACATCTAGCACTCCAAAGATTGGGAGGGTTGAGGAAGCGATGCTATTCCTCTCTCGAGAGGTCACGGTCGCTGAGCATGCATAACGAGGCACGCAGCAGGCCTCACAAGCAAACCCCTTGGGCCGTATGGACCTCCTTCACCCCGCGACGTCACGAAGATGCGGTGGCGCTGATGTTAGCAGCGACTTTCGCATGGTAGGCAAAACAGGTTCCGCTTGCCCGTGCCTACCGCAGCTGCCGCAGTTAGCGGCGGCTGCTTCAAGCCTGTGCACTCCAGAAGCAGCATATATTGTCCAGCTGCGTCACTGCTGGATCCGCGTAGGAGCATAAAAAATATTAAATTAGCCTCGATAGGTTTCTCGCGCATAAATGCCGCATTCGGAAACTGGCTAACAGGCATTGGGCCACGGTAGTAAAGCGCGAAGTCTGGGAGTCGATAGGCACTGCCACTCAATGCACTTAATAGCATGCAAGTTACTGCGTTCATTCACCTGAACTTGAGGATAGTAGGCTGATAATTGCTCAAGGAAAAAAAGACATGTAGCTGCACACATACTTATCACCTTGAGCCGGGGTGCACGGGGCGCCGACAGGTTCACTCGCCCCCAAGGAATGCGTTTTTTTGTTAATAGCACACCATGTTTTAATGGCGCGTTTTGTGACATTTAATATTTACTTGAAACTGTTTCTTGATATCACGACGTAATTATTTCATTCGAGTAGAAAGAAGTCTGGTAAGTTGTGTCAATCTTGCGCGGTCGCGTTGGTATGCTTAGAATAGCGTACCTTAAGTGTGCTAAACGCCATATGCTTTTTCATTGTATCATGCATGTGTCATGTTTCATGGGGTAATACATGATCGCGAAGCTTGTTTGCAAAGAACCAGCCGCAGGCGTGCTACTAACAGACACGTGGCGAGATTGAGAGGGGACGCGGCATGAAAAGTGTTTTCGTTATTCATGCATGCGATATGTAACTAAACTTGGTGCAAATATGAAATTCCTACGCTAGTTTCAGTCATTACTTTTATTTATAGCTATACCTGGTGCAGTTCTGGGCAATTATAATTAACACCGTCGTCAAGTCCCCCGAGGTCTCAAATAATTGAGTAGATAGTGCGCAGTTTTTTTATGCCAGCATGTACATAAAGCCCTGTTCTGTATAATGACGCGATTAGTTCTTTTTCTATATGATCAGTACTTATGCATGCATAGTTACATGAAAACGTTTCTTACAAAAAATAACTAACACAATACTGCGCGTGTAGGGAAAAAAATCGAGAGATTTATTACGCTCCTCAACGTCTCAGGAATAGTTTGCGACAAATGGAATCATTTGATTTTCATGCGAATTATGAAGGTGAGTGATCCAGTCGCAGAAAATGTGAGAGGTCAGAAAACGAACTTAAAAGTTTATTCCCTCGTTTATGGCATCTTCGCTTTCGCTTTGGTCAAAGAAATGCGGCACTGAAATCAAAGAAATTACCTCAATTTTTGACGACCACACTTTTAAAAAGCGTAATTTATAAATTTCTACTCAATATTTTGCTATAATTTTTCGTCACGAAACTAGACTTCAGGGCTAGGAAAGAAAATAAGTCTAGAAATCAAAAAATTTCACCAAATCGACCAGCTTAACAAGAGGACAAGTCGGCCTGGCTGGTGCGTGGTCATGCGGCTAAAAACAGCGCTAAGCGAGACAGGAGATCGGGGACACGACGCTGTCCCCACTTTTCGCGCAGCGCGACACGTACGTATGTCAGCAGACGATGAGCGCATGTCTGCTCCGACGAAACAACGCCAGCACTTCCCCTCACTACTGTCCCGAAGTAAAATAATCCCGGCTAGTGCAGAGTGTCAAAACTTGTTTTATTCAATGCCTAGCGCATAAATAAACGGCAGGAACGCTTTCTACATGTTTACTACTAACCATATATACAATACACAGTGGCAAACTATTTCTCTTTATAGGCCGCACGTGGGCAACGCGAGCTCGTGTACTTCGACAAATTACTAAGTTGGAAGCATCGACCATTGCTATGATTCGCAGAAACTGGAAATGCGCCTATAAGCCTTGGAAACCCGCACTCAACACCTATCCGCGACGCCACTCCCCGACCTTTTGCCTACCACGAGCTCGCTAGCGACTGCAGCGCCACCTCGTTTGTTTACAAACATCCAGGAGGTCCATACTTTTGACGGGGGGTGTACGTCTAACATAAATAAGAGCACACAGTTCAGGGTCCAAACGGGAGAGGGGAGGGGGACGCCCTAAGTGCCTACAGAACTATCCCTTTATAGCTGGCCCCTTTTTTGACAACGTTTCTCCCCCCCCCCCCTTCCTCGTTCAGTGTTTAGACTTAGTCCGCTTCGTGAATGATGTGCATCTATACTGCATTTTTGTAAACCTTGGCAAAATTCTGTTCAAATTGACCGTCCCGAATTGGTTCCAAGATGCCGCCGCATGTACGACGAATATTTTTTTCTGAGGCGAACTCATTCCAACACGCTGCGGTGATAACCCTCTCGGTAGGAATTTCACGTCTCTTGTGCAATATCGATTCATCTCAGCGGTAAACAGAAATTGACAGTTGCCCACTTCTCCAAACCTTGTTTTTCACCAACCCTAGATTCTATGGTCGGACAAGCATCCGTCGAGCGTTGTCTGAAGTTGTCTAGCTGTCTTTGTTACAGTTGTATTATCATAGATGTAACATTATTTGATAAAAAAATATTTTTTTTTCCGGCGCTCCAGTTGGCAGATTACACTCTAGACCAGGAGTGTTCCGACTACTACTAATATTACTATGCATCAACAGGGACGAAGTGATTGTACGCGCAAAAGACAAGGGCATAAAGAAGAACACAAGAAAGGCACTGACTTCAACTATAAGGTTCATTGCAAAAAAAAAAAAAACGCCAGAAGTATATACCTGGGACATAACACAGCATGTAACAGGCAACTATAACATCCTTGTAGTCATTTTTTGATATTTTTTTTCCCGCGATATTTTATTTGACACTGAAATGCGATGTCAAGAGCGGCACGCTATGGAAGAACGTTGGCAGCTGCTTCCGTGTCTTGCTTCAGCTTCCCGTAATAATGCACGAGCTAAAAGCAGAGTGCATGCCTTTGTAGTTTTCGAACCAATATATTGGGCGGACCACTGTCCATTATTTCAATGTAACCGGAGTGTATTGTCATATTTATTGCACAGCGAACACGCAAGAAACGTGTGTACAGCCATGAAATTTATGAGCGTGAATACGGGAGCGCATGGCAAGTATCCTCAAGACCTAGTTGTGGCGACACGCGGCGGCTGCTTTTATCAACGTGGTGGAAAGGGCTATGCCGCCTTGCCTGCTTCCAGCAAGCAGAAGGACACACATCCCTTTCCACTTTGTTTATGAAGGCGACCGCCGCGTATCGACAAGAGTAGGGTTCGAGGCTATCTGCCACGCGCTGCTGCGTTCACGCTCATAAATTTCATGACTACTTTCGTGTTGAGCCCGGCCTTTGGTTTCATGGGTTAGTAGCAGATCATTTTGAGATGGGCCAGTTGCCATGCATTCACACATTCGCAGCAAAATAATTCGCTTACGATTTTTATTCCATACAACACCGTCCATTGCGTGCGAAGCATTTTTTTTCAGCAAATACTAAATGATTAGACGCACCGACCAGATCGCATTCTGTCGGATCTGGAATGCGCCAATTTTTCAATGAATTTGTCAAGTAAAAAGAAGGCGAAAGCAATTACATGCACAGTTTTTACTGGTCGAACCAGTTAGTTTACTGTAGACGGCATGCACTTTCATCGTAGTGGTTATTCGGCTCCCCATGGTAATTCATGAATAGGCTAATAGAAGTCACAGAGGTAAGATAAGTGGTTTTATTGCATGATAAATGGAAGGAAAAAGATTATTGCTAGCCCCGGCAACTGCCATTGCTGCTGGAAGCACCTGAGCTGGGACAACGGAAATAAAGGATAGCAGGCAGTGTCTAGAAGTGAAATGAAAGAGGTGAGGGGATAGTAGAAAGGTCAGGGGGAGAGGTACACTGGCAATAAATCTATTTACATATTAACATAATAACATATATACAGGTAGCACGCACGTGAAGGTCTTGTAGAGCACAGTGCAAACACACGCGCACGACATAAAGTCAATACAGCTGGAGTGGGGGCGTCCAGCTGTTCATCGTCCAAGGTAGCACACGCGGAGCGTTCCCCGTCTGTTTGAGGAATGCACAGAGGCTCACCACTGTTCGCTCGCGGACGCGCACACTGCCCTGCGGCCACAACAGCACCGTGAGAGCGTCTGGGAGAATGCCCAGAGCCCTGTAGGCTGCGAGCATGTCACGACGAGCATCGGCGAACGCGGTAGAGCGAAAGAGCAGGGGCTCTAGAGTTTCCGCCGCACCGCATCCGTCACAGAGGGCAGGGCATGTCAAGAGGCAAGGCAGTCATTTTAGCTGCTGGGCTGACTGCTGGTTACCTCAGGCAGTGCTTTCTTTTTTGCTTTTTCCCTGGCCTCTACAGCAATCCTGTTCCAGTCTGGTCGGCGCACTTCCATGGAGCGAGCAACGCGGGAGTCTACAATTTCTGGAAGAAGGCAGTCTCTATAAAAACGTACAAGGAATGGCTTCATTTTCGTTGCCCAGAAATTGTCATCTCGGCGTACCTCTTGCACGTGTATTCCCTTTGTTGTATACACTACGAAGTCACAGACACTCCTTCTGGTGACATGAAGCTGGCCCTGCACTTGGTAAAAATATCTGTGCGATCGTCTAAACACTGGATCACCTTCTTTTTGCTTCTTCTCTGAAAATTTTCGCGCAGCTTCCAGGGGCTCATCTTCCCTTGCAGTTAACGGGCATTTCACCTCTACAATTCGGTCCTCGTCCACTACCCCGTCAGGTGACGCTGCCAGGAATCCATGCTAAAGGTCAACAAACAGCCCGCATGGTTGAGCAACTCTGTTCATCTGTGCTCCAAATAACTGGAGTGCAACGCTCTCATGCTGCTTGCCGTGCTCCGTGGCAGAATTTGTGAAGCTCTTTGGATGAAGCAGGGCCTTTACCGGTGCGTCACAGGGTGTGCAGTCCCTTCTTATGCAGACAGCGTGGAAATTTGAAGCAGTGAGGCGGAGCCTCCTTTGCTCGAACCAATTCGAATTGTCTGCCTGTCCCCGTGTTTGTGCCTCAATCTGTTCGTTCGCATAGTTCCTTATCAACTTGGAGCTCCTGTAGCTGCCTTTCTGCTTTCTCAGCTAACTCATCAGGTGGCATGTCTGGCTTCATGCAATTGGCTCCATAGTGAGGTGATGAGGTGCAAGCGGCACGGATCTTCCGGTCATGCTGGCTGTCAAAAAGTCTTTTTCTAGGCAATCGCCGGTCTTTTGCAGCCATTTTCTTGTTAGCATACTTCTTGTAGACAGCACCGGGGCTCTCGCAAATCATTGCTTTGCTAGTTTTTGCGTGCCACTGGGGCCCTAGCTGGAAGCTTAGCCCAGCAGCTTGGCAGCGATGCTCATGAGAACCCTTCTGGCACCGGTTTATCTGCTTGCCGCCACAAAGCTTAGCAACAAGAGACATCAGGGCTTCCGCAAGGTTGCTTGTGCATCATTGATGAGACGGTCAGCTTTTCCGCAATACTGTTGGCTGCAGTCATTATCTTTGTTTTCAGCATGGTAGGAAGCGTCCCGTATAAGTCTTCACCCTTGGTGCGGTCACAGAAATAACTTTTACAGCCATCATGACACCCAAACACATGTTTTGGGCCATTTCTCAAGTCAGTGGCCAAATCACGAACAAGCTGCCTTTCATCAGCAGGATCCTCTCGTAACATTTCGGCATAGTGACTGACAGCCTTGCGCGCACCGTTCTTTATGCGCTTTATTCTCGGGCCCGATAACATGGGCCGGCCACATTTGCTTTCCTTAGCAATGGCGTAGAGGCGGGAAGTGTAGCACTTGACAACATGGTTAGCACACTCATGCTTTCGGACGAAACGACCGTAGCTAACCTTTGACTGAATCTGATAGTAAACAGACGAGTCTCCATCTCCTATAAAGGTGCGGTATTGAACACCGTGCATCTCCATGCTTCGCTGGAAACCCTCCACAAGGACATCTGCCTCCATGGCCCCTGAGCTTTGGTCCCAGTTTTTGTAGCAAGTGTGCTTCTTTGCTTCAACGTTTTTCCTGGCATAAAACTGACAAGTGCTGCACAGCTTGTTTCTCACACCCAAGTAGAGGAGCTTTTTTGTGCGCTTACCTATGATGACGGCCACGCCAGAATTGGCACAATATATGTGGCCATGGCTCCTGTGGGACCAGCCACCATCAACTACCACTGTTATCTTTGGGGTGCAGCCATCCTCGCAGAAATCACCAGCTGCTTCTGCTAGTCTCTTTTCCTCCTTGCCAGCTTCAGTCATTTGCCCCAGGAGCACAGCTTTCCATTGCTGAAAGAAAATCGAACATACGTTGAAGCATGTCTCTTCATAACAGGTTGAAAGTTCGTTCCCCTATTGTGCTGTTTCTCGCAAGTGTCAGCCTCCTTTGGATTTTGCCTAGCACATGGAAAGGTTCACGCCCAACTAGAAATCAGGACGTGACTGCATATCCTTCGAATTTCAGCTTTTGCCTCTCGTATGCACGACGTACTACAAATAAATGTAACACCCTTAGGCGCATGGAAGATCGAATGAGTTGCTTAGAATGACATGTCAAGCCATGACATAATAGTAACTGGTTTTACAAACTTCTCTTTCCCCTCTTTCATGACAACATACCCTAGTTGCGCACATAATATGGGACGACGAATATAAAGCGTGGGGAGACTTTTGGAGGCTTTAAAAAAATGTATTACTTTGGTAATTTAAACTCGAAATGACTCCTCGCCAAAAAACAACCGAAAACACACGTTGACGACACGTGAAGGACACCTGCTAACAAGAGCAAACGTGTAAGATGAATACAGTTATTATGGTAGCTAACAATGTCTTGAGCATTTTTTTATGTACGGGGACAAAAATTGAAAATATGGATGTAGGAACGGTGCAGTTCATTCTTTGTGCCGGTACATTTTGATAGGATTTGTGCATGGGAACAAAGGAAAAGGCTGAATTATCTGTGTGGCGGTAATTTTCCCTTTTTGTGTATGTTTTCTAGTGCTTCAATTTGATAAAACTTATGAGTGTTGAGGTCTTCGCATGTTTACCGCATATTGTGGATTTGCCGTCTGTCTTAATTCAGCGCAAACAAATGTAATGGGAATCATCAGTACCTGAAACAATTATAGTTCTAAATCAGGCAGGAACCACAAAAGACAGGACAAAGAGAGCAACAGCTGCACAAAATGGGATATTCCGCACTACACATACAAAGTCGCATGGAAACGAAACTTGGCAATATGCCACTGCGCATACCTTTCCTAGTGCCTCCTCTCGACGAAGGAACGTTCCCTTGCCCATGACAGGGATCTCCATGACCGCCATTGCCTCCTCCAGATGCGAATGGCCAGACCCGATGCTTGTGAATGCCCACACAGTAACATCGTTTATGCCAAGAGCTGCCTTATCTGTGAGAGGCGTTGGCTCTGCAACAGGGTCGGTAGCGACTCTTCTGAGTTCGTGGCAACCATTGCACTGGAATTTGAACTCCGACCAGAGGCCGATCCTTCTTTCCTCTTTATACTAAAAGCGCCCTCCATTAGGACAAGGGCAGAGGTGTTCGCCAAGCTCTTGTACAGCCTTTACGAAGTGGTCCACAGACACAACTCTTCTTCCACATATGCCCGCATCCTGCGCTGTCGGGAAGCTGCTGTCCCTCTGAAAGACGAGCTCTGGCAAGGGATTCTCAATTCCTAGGCCATCCCAGTAGTCAGTCATTGTGACTTCGCAGCTAGAAGCACATGACGCAGATTGTGGTGATGTGCATTGTGTTCTGCTTGATGCCGGGCTGCTGTTCGTCGGTAGCGCTGCCTGTTTTCTGTAAAGCACAATGTGAGGAGTGAAACAAACACAATATTAAAATGAGGCAAGGCGAAACAAAGATGCCAAATAATTTTGCCAGCATCGCAATTTAGGTAAACCTCGTGTGCATTGTAGATGAAAAGGGCTGACTGCGCTAGTAAGCACGACACTTCAATACGGCGCCGGAAAAAAAGGGAACTGTAGTAAAAGCAAATAGATGCTTATCTTATATGAACGTTGAGAAACACGGGCTAAGGATGTGTATACGTTTATAATTACCATACCATAATATTACCATACCATAATTACCATTACCATAATAACAGCGCAGTGTAGAGCCGATGCAGAAACGAAAAAGGTCAGAACTAGCACTCGCCGTCGTTTTTCTCTTCTGCGCCCTTTCTGCAGTATGCCGTTATTATGAATGTGAAATACGTCATTCATAAGTTAGGATAGCGAGGAGGGGGGGGGGGGGGTAGGGTGCTTCAACATGTAACAGTTCGGCACTTTCTACCTCTGTGCGTAGGGTTTGTTTCTGGAAAAAGCCAATTACACACTGTTACTCGAGTATGTTTGGGGAAGAGATTCATGGTTCAAGTGCAACCATAACGGACCGTTTGCGGAAATCTAAGTACGTTTCTCCGCAATGCTTGTTTTCTAACTAAAAGGTCTCGTTCCCAGAGGACGCTCTCACATTCTTTGTGGAAACGAAAAGGGTCGAGGTTCCCATTCTGCGTCAACTGAGCAATCCCCTCAGACGTAAAAGCTCAAGAGACAGGACGAAAAGACGAGGAACGACCCACACAGGGGCGCTGGAATGTCGACAGTGGACAATGATAGTGTCGTAAGGGCAGGCAGAGGTGCAAGGGTACAGTGGTTTATGCTACCCCTTTGCAGTAGGAGAGAGTGAACGGATGGTTGTCCTGTGCCTCGCTCCTTGTTCGCGACTGGTTTTGACCGATTTGTTGCGCTCCCTCCCTGTCTAGAGCAGCTCCTTCCCTCTCCAGGTACGGAGCGCAACGAATCGTCCAACACCAGTCGTCCATGAGGAACCAAGCGCGGAGTCATTTTGGTAAACATGCGGCAAACCACAGTTTACGAACGGGGGACTTGAGTCTTTACGTTTGTAAAAAGAATGCAAGAGTGTCGCCTGGAAAGACACTTTTCGGTTGCAAAGCAATCTTTGTATAGCAGCCGACTCACAGATTTCGGCATACACTGCCGGCGCCTGCTTTTCAACCATCGCAGGCCAGCAGAAAGCATCTTGGCAGCGTTTATGATTGAGATTTGTTTCTATCGATGAATCGATAGATTGAGGAACTACAGCCTGGACATTACAGCACCTTGAAACACAACAATAGGTTGTTGTAGGTATATTTACGAAGTCAAAGGGTAAGTGTTATAAGCTTTCTTTGGCAAGGCTTTGCCTAGCGTTCTACAAAGACAAAACTATAACCTCCAGAGAAACTATCTGAAAAATTCTGTTGCACACGAGGGGAAGTAAGGACGTCGTGACACAAGCCAACGCAGGGCTAGTACGATCTCCAAAAAGTTCAATGAATAAAGGCTTCTTGCAAGTAACAAAGAACTGGAAACAAACGAATAACGAGAATTGAATCTACGGTACAAGCGAGTACTGAACCAATACGGCACATACTGAAGGTGTTAGACCTCTAGTGTGATTTGAACGTCCGTGTGCACGGACCGCTAGGGGCTCGAGAACTATAAATTTGATTACATCTGGTCTGTGCGGGCAACTCTTGACACTCGTATAAGTGTTGGCACCGGCGGACAAGGACAACCTGCCGACAACAAATACATCGCACGTTGCTGAACAAACTTTCTTGCTCATGTAAAAAAAAGCGGGAATGGGGATGAGCGAATGAGCACTGCGCAGTGCGACGTCACCGCTAACCGTTAAATATATAACAAGCAGAACATGCAATAGGAGCTAGAGGGCAATAGTAATCGGAAATGAGCCCAATACAAACGAAAGGCTTACCTCCAACGTGCTGCCGCGGCAAGTTGAGCCCTTCCTCGACGAGCCTTCGGTCCTTTTCTCCTCGGCGGAGGCCGGTAACGGTTTTTCGCCATGCCTTCTCTCTGTGGCTTTCAGTCGTCACGATTGTTTAGTGCTCCAGAAGCAAATTACGCTCGCTTGGCGCTAACACCGACAATCGCAATAACCAAATGTAAAAACAGGCACCTCTTCGGTCGCTATACGATAGAGATGAAACAGGTGTCAAGAAGCAAGGCATTTCCAATCTGTTCTGTGCCTTTTATAGCTGGCGCTACCAGTCTACCCTGCCTGCAGGAGAGGCGAGCTGACAGGTGTAGGAGGGAAATAAAAATGTGAAAAGAGAGGGAGAAAGGAGAGGGTAGTAGTAGGTATGGCACCCCTGTCTGTTGTCTCAGCTTCACTGGCCACTGCAGGTGCGGAGGACGCGGGGGCACTCACCTTTCGCACATGTCCGCGCGAAAGCGCTGAATGTTCTCGTTGGGGTCGTGTTCGGCAACAGTAGGTCGTGGCGACTTCAGTCTCTGCCGGTGCTGTTGCGGTGCACCGGTAGAGACTGAACAGAAAACTGTTCGGTCTACGCGCTTGGCTGGGCGGTCTCCTTTGATGGGCATGTGTTGCTTCGTTCTTGAGTTGCAGTGTTGTAGGCGTTACGAAAAAAAAGTAACTAAATACGTTACTCGTTACGCTATAAAAAAAGAACACGTTACCGCCCTACGTCACCTACAAGAAAAGATAACGCGTTACCGTTACCATTGCCGAAAAAAAGTACCGCACGTTACTTTGCCGCTACTCCTAGGCCATAAATTTTAATCAGTGCGTTTTCGCTGTAAGAACTCAAGATAACAATTTTATAAAGCTCATATTTCACATAATTTCAACTTCACAAAGAAAACATGGTTGAACTCAACAAATTTACAGTAACTCTGGTGTGCTTCTGCTTACAAAATTACGCGGAAATTGTGTAGCAATAAAGGAATGCTAATTGCATATTTCGGGAAAAATATATTTGCGCACATAAACATTTTTTTTTTTCACTTGAACCTGCATAATTATCGCAAAAATGCGAGTGTTTATGTCAAGGTGATCAAGGTCACCCTTGCTCTCTTTGGAACTCAATAACCAGAAACGTAGCCGCAGTTGCAGATAGAAATAAGCAAACTTTATTTTGAAAACAATGTTGATAAACATTGTTGAAACAAAGGCCCATTTCCTTCTTTTTCCTCTACTTCGGTGCTACAGCCGGTTTATTGCAATCACCTTTTCTGCGGTGTACCATTGTACTCTTTCGACGGCTCTCTTGGCGCCATCTTGAAGTAAACTGGCGACATTCCTGAGTTTACTCAGAAGGGGGAACTGCTTCCACAAAGAATGCGAGAGTGTCGCCTGGGAACGGGACCTTTTGGTTGGAAAACAAGCTTAGGGAGAAGCTGCCTTACAGATTTCTGCAAATGGTTCACTGGTGGCTCGGCATGCGTCCACTCATTAGAGAGTTGCGTGCGTGAGGGGTTTGGGGGTGAAGACAAGTGTGTGAATGCGTGCTCGTGCTTCTTTTTTTATTGAGGGGCGTCGTCAAGGGCAGGTGTTTTATGGCATGCATGCGAGCCGCAACAAGGGTCGTCGAGAGCACCTGTAGATGTTGTTCTTTGAAACATCATTTTCGGCGTCTTTTTTTTTTTTGAAAAAGAGGCGGAGGGGCAGTTGAAATAAAAAGTAACTAGTAACGTTACACCTCACGTTACCGAAAAATTTTTGTGTGTGTGTGTGTGGGGGGGAGGGGGGGGGAGGCTCATATTGCAGCGCGGCCTCCTCATAGAATTTGTGCAGGGATCAAACGCAAGAATAATAACTGCATTGCCATATTGGCAATGCCATTGTGTACTAATAACGCTACGCACTATCTAGACAAGTGAAATACGTATTTTTTAGATAAAAGAATGTATTCGTATGTCGTAAAAACCGTGGAAGACATAACTGATGCCAATACTTCAAGAAAGTATCACACGAATTCTAAAACTATATCCGTCCGAAACCAGCAAAGCAGTGCACGCCGCTGATATGAACCACGTAAGGGACATGGAATTATCAATTATTTAACGACTGTTTGTCGTTCAAGAACCTTTACATTTTTATACATATGCAACGGTCAGGAAACAATCTCAACGACGCTGTTCTTCGTTCCAATGTACTGCGCAGGGGCAGCTGTCACCGGTCATATATTGCGAGTAATTGCACCGAAAATTTTAGTCGCAACAGCGAGCGCATGTATAAACGAGGAGTTCTGCAAAATATGCATTAGAAGTGCGGAGATAAAATGGAGTATTAGAAATGTGAAGATAAAACCTGATAAAGGAGAAAAAAGTGTCAATGGAAACAAAGTCACTGTATCTATACACAAAACTCGCAACAAGATATGTAAATACACGTATGTCTCCATTCACTCTTCATGAGGCGTCAAACAAGGCAAATAAACAGCTTGCGCAATCACAAATATTAAACTTTGCGCATGGAAAGACAGACGATTTAGAAAGACCAAAACTATGATAGCGGAAGTCGCGATATGTACTTGGGCCATGCTGCGGTCGTGACGGCACCATATGGTTAGAATAATAGAGGAACAATGCAGAAATCAATAGGAAAGTATGTATTTTTCAACTGCCTGCACGACGACAATTATTCTGCACCCATAATTACAGAAGGGCATTCCTTTGGTTCAAAGAAAAAAATAAAAGCAGTTAGATTAACAACAAAGAGAAGGACAAGCGAAAGCCACGAATGATGCCGCAAGTTGAAATAACCAATATCCAAGTGTGTATGTTGGGAAACGCCGCGTGGGCAGGGCTTTCAATAAGCTAGGTCAATCAAGGTCGGTTATTGATGTCCTCAAAATTTTCGCATTCAGAGGGTAATTTTGATCATTATGCTAACTGATGCTTGCATTACGTGACTCCAGGAGCATGGGCGTTGCCACGAAATACGACCTGTGTTAGCAATGTTCGCGCCAAAATGTCTTTTCTAGTCTGAGAAAGACATTGTATGTCACAAAATCCAGAATGGCTTCCGGTGGTTGTTTTGGTGAGCGGTTCCGGCAGTTCGAAAAAATTTCGGGGGGGGGGGGGGGGGGGGGGAGGACTGAAGCCCCATAAGCACCCCTCCCCCCCCACCCCCCTGGCTGCGCCCCTGGTAAGTACGTTACCCGTTACAGGTCCGAAATGATAACCAGTACGTTACAAAGTTTCCGAAAAAAAGTAACGCGTTACCGGTAACGCCGTTACTTGTAACGCATTACTGACAACACTGGGTACAACTCAACAGTGTTGTCGGCAACGCGTTACAAGTAACGACTTCCCCGGCAACGCGTTACTTTTTTTCGGTAACTTTGTAACGTACTCGTTACCATTTCGGAACTGCAACGGGTAACGCATTTACGGTAACATTTTTCGGTAACTTGAGGTGTCACGTTACTAGTTATTTCTTATTTCAATTGCCCCGCTCCGCCTATTTTTCAGAAAAAGAAACGCCGAAAATGTTGTTGCAAATAAACAACATCTACAGGTGCTCTCGACGACCCTTGTTGGGGCTCGCATGCATGCCAGAAAACACCTGCCCTTGACGACGCACTCAAGTAAAAAAAAAATGCACGAACACGCATTCACAGACTTGTCCCCACACCACTCACGCACGGAACTCTCTAAAGAGTGCACGCATGCCGAGCCACCAATAGACCATTTGCAGAAATCTGTAAGTCAGTTTCTCTGTAAGCTTGTTTTCCAACCAAAAGGTCTTGTTCCTAGGCAACACTCTCGCATTCTTTGTGGAAGCAGTCCCCCCTTCTGAGTCCTGTCTCTTGAGCTTTTACGTCTGAGGGGATTGCTCAGTTGACGCAGATGGGAACCTCGACCCTTTTCGTTTCCACAAAGAATGTGAGAGCGTCCTCTGGGAACGAGACCTTTTAGTTAGAAAACAAGCATTGCGGAGAAGCGTACTTAGATTTCCGCAAACGGTCCGTTATGGTTGCGCTTGAACCATGAATCTTTTGCCCAAACATACCCGAGTAACAGTGTGTAATTGGCTTTTTCCAGAAACAAACCCTACGCACAGAGGTAGAAAGTGCCGAACTGTTACATGTTGAAGCACCCTACCCCCCCCCCCCCCCCCTCCTCGCTATCCTAACTTATGAATGACGTATTTCACATTCATAATAACAGCATACTGCAGAAAGGGCGCAGAAGAGAAAAACGACGGCGAGTGCTAGTTCTGACCTTTTTCGTTTCTGCGTCGGCTCTACACTGCGCTGTTATTATGGTAATGGTAATTATGGTATGGTAATATTATGGTATGGTAATTATAAACGTATACACATCCTTAGCCCGTGTTTCTCAACGTTCATATAAGATAACCATCTATTTGCTTTTACTACAGTTCCCTTTTTTTCCGGCGCCGTATTGAAGTGTCGTGCTTACTAGCGCAGTCAGCCCTTTTCATCTACAATGCACACGAGGTTTACCTAAATTGCGATGCTGGCAAAATTATTTGGCATCTTTGTTTCGCCTTGCCTCATTTTAATATTGTGTTTGTTTCACTCCTCACATTGTGCTTTACAGAAAACAGGCAGCGCTACCGACGAACAGCAGCCCGGCATCAAGCAGAACACAATGCACATCACCACAATCTGCGTCATGTGCTTCTAGCTGCGAAGTCACAATGACTGACTACTGGGATGGCCTAGGAATGAGAATCCCTTGCCAGAGCTCGTCTTTCAGAGGGACAGCAGCTTCCCGACAGCGCAGGATGCGGGCATATGTGGAAGAAGAGTTGTGTCTGTGGACCACTTCGTAAAGGCTGTACAAGAGCTTGGCGAACACCGCTGCCCTTGTCCTAATGGAGGGCGCTTTGAGTATAAAGAGGAAAGAAGGATCGGCCTCTGGTCGGAGTTCAAATTCCAGTGCAATGGTTGCCATGAACTCAGAAGAGTCGCTACCGACCCTGTTGCAGAGCCAACGCCTCTCACAGATAAGGCAGCTCTTGGCATAAACGATGCTACTGTGTGGGCATTCACAAGCATCGGGTCTGGCCATTCGCATCTGGAGGAGGCAATGGCGGTCATAGAGATCCCCTGTCATGGGCAAGGGAACGTTCCTGCGTCGAGAGGAGGCACTAGGAAAGGTATGCGCAGTGGCATATTGCCAAGTTTTCGTTTCCATGCGACTTTGTATGTGTAGTGCGGAATATCCCATTTTGTGCAGCTGTTGCTCTCTTTGTCCTGTCTTTTGTGGTTCCTGCCTGATTTAGAACTATAATTGTTTCAGGTACTGATGATTCCCATTACATTTGTTTGCGCTGAATTAAGACAGACGGCAAATCCACAATATGCGGTAAACATGCGAAGACCTCAACACTCATAAGTTTTATCAAATTGAAGCACTAGAAAACATACTCAAAAAGGGAAAATTACCGCCACACAGATAATTCAGCCTTTTCCTTTGTTCCCATGCACAAATCCTATCAAAATGTACCGGCACAAAAAATGAACTGCACCGTTCCTACATCCATATTTTCAATTTTTGTCCCCGTACATAAAAAAATGCTCAAGACATTGTTAGCTACCATAATAACTGTATTCATCTTACACGTTTGCTCTTGTTAGCAGGTGTCCTTCACGTGTCGTCAACGTGTGTTTTCGGTTGTTTTTTGGCGAGGAGTCATTTCGAGTTTAAATTACCAAAGTAATACATTTTTTTAAAGCCTCCAAAAGTCTCCCCACGCTTTATATTCGTCGTCCCATATTATGTGCGCAACTAGGGTATGTTGTCATGAAAGAGGAGAAAGAGAAGTTTGTAAAACCAGTTACTATTATGTCATGGCTTGACATGTCATTCTAAGCAACTCATTCGATCTTCCATGCGCCTAAGGGTGTTACATTTATTTGTAGTACGTCGTGCATACGAGAGGCAAAAGCTGAAATTCGAAGGATATGCAGTCACGTCCTGATTTCTAGTTGGGCGTGAACCTTTCCATGTGCTAGGCAAAATCCAAAGGAGGCTGACACTTGCGAGAAACAGCACAATAGGGGAACGAACTTTCAACCTGTTATGAAGAGACATGCTTCAACGTATGTTCGATTTTCTTTCAGCAATGGAAAGCTGTGCTCCTGGGGCAAATGACTGAAGCTGGCAAGGAGGAAAAGAGACTAGCAGAAGCAGCTGGTGATTTCTGCGAGGATGGCTGCACCCCAAAGATAACAGTGGTAGTTGATGGTGGCTGGTCCCACAGGAGCCATGGCCACATATATTGTGCCAATTCTGGCGTGGCCGTCATCATAGGTAAGCGCACAAAAAAGCTCCTCTACTTGGGTGTGAGAAACAAGCTGTGCAGCACTTGTCAGTTTTATGCCAGGAAAAACGTTGAAGCAAAGAAGCACACTTGCTACAAAAACTGGGACCAAAGCTCAGGGGCCATGGAGGCAGATGTCCTTGTGGAGGGTTTCCAGCGAAGCATGGAGATGCACGGTGTTCAATACCGCACCTTTATAGGAGATGGAGACTCGTCTGTTTACTATCAGATTCAGTCAAAGGTTAGCTACGGTCGTTTCGTCCGAAAGCATGAGTGTGCTAACCATGTTGTCAAGTGCTACACTTCCCGCCTCTACGCCATTGCTAAGGAAAGCAAATGTGGCCGGCCCATGTTATCGGGCCCGAGAATAAAGCGCATAAAGAACGGTGCGCGCAAGGCTGTCAGTCACTATGCCGAAATGTTACGAGAGGATCCTGCTGATGAAAGGCAGCTTGTTCGTGATTTGGCCACTGACTTGAGAAATGGCCCAAAACATGTGTTTGGGTGTCATGATGGCTGTAAAAGTTATTTCTGTGACCGCACCAAGGGTGAAGACTTATACGGGACGCTTCCTACCATGCTGAAAACAAAGATAATGACTGCAGCCAACAGTATTGCGGAAAAGCTGACCGTCTCATCAATGATGCACAAGCAACCTTGCGGAAGCCCTGAAGTCTCTTGTTGCTAAGCTTTGTGGCGGCAAGCAGATAAACCGGTGCCAGAAGGGTTCTCATGAGCATCGCTGCCAAGCTGCTGGGCTAAGCTTCCAGCTAGGGCCCCAGTGGCACGCAAAAACTAGCAAAGCAATGATTTGCGAGAGCCCCGGTGCTGTCTACAAGAAGTATGCTAACAAGAAAATGGCTGCAAAAGACCGGCGATTGCCTAGAAAAAGACTTTTTGACAGCCAGCATGACCGGAAGATCCGTGCCGCTTGCACCTCATCACCTCACTATGGAGCCAATTGCATGAAGCCAGACATGCCACCTGATGAGTTAGCTGAGAAAGCAGAAAGGCAGCTACAGGAGCTCCAAGTTGATAAGGAACTATGCGAACGAACAGATTGAGGCACAAACACGGGGACAGGCAGACAATTCGAATTGGTTCGAGCAAAGGAGGCTCCGCCTCACTGCTTCAAATTTCCACGCTGTCTGCATAAGAAGGGACTGCACACCCTGTGACGCACCGGTAAAGGCCCTGCTTCATCCAAAGAGCTTCACAAATTCTGCCACGGAGCACGGCAAGCAGCATGAGAGCGTTGCACTCCAGTTATTTGGAGCACAGATGAACAGAGTTGCTCAACCATGCGGGCTGTTTGTTGACCTTTAGCATGGATTCCTGGCAGCGTCACCTGACGGGGTAGTGGACGAGGACCGAATTGTAGAGGTGAAATGCCCGTTAACTGCAAGGGAAGATGAGCCCCTGGAAGCTGCGCGAAAATTTTCAGAGAAGAAGCAAAAAGAAGGTGATCCAGTGTTTAGACGATCGCACAGATATTTTTACCAAGTGCAGGGCCAGCTTCATGTCACCAGAAGGAGTGTCTGTGACTTCGTAGTGTATACAACAAAGGGAATACACGTGCAAGAGGTACGCCGAGATGACAATTTCTGGGCAACGAAAATGAAGCCATTCCTTGTACGTTTTTATAGAGACTGCCTTCTTCCAGAAATTGTAGACTCCCGCGTTGCTCGCTCCATGGAAGTGCGCCGACCAGACTGGAACAGGATTGCTGTAGAGGCCAGGGAAAAAGCAAAAAAGAAAGCACTGCCTGAGGTAACCAGCAGTCAGCCCAGCAGCTAAAATGACTGCCTTGCCTCTTGACATGCCCTGCCCTCTGTGACGGATGCGGTGCGGCGGAAACTCTAGAGCCCCTGCTCTTTCGCTCTACCGCGTTCGCCGATGCTCGTCGTGACATGCTCGCAGCCTACAGGGCTCTGGGCATTCTCCCAGACGCTCTCACGGTGCTGTTGTGGCCGCAGGGCAGTGTGCGCGTCCGCGAGCGAACAGTGGTGAGCCTCTGTGCATTCCTCAAACAGACGGGGAACGCTCCGCGTGTGCTACCTTGGACGATGAACAGCTGGACGCCCCCACTCCAGCTGTATTGACTTTATGTCGTGCGCGTGTGTTTGCACTGTGCTCTACAAGACCTTCACGTGCGTGCTACCTGTATATATGTTATTATGTTAATATGTAAATAGATTTATTGCCAGTGTACCTCTCCCCCTGACCTTTCTACTATCCCCTCACCTCTTTCATTTCACTTCTAGACACTGCCTGCTATCCTTTATTTCCGTTGTCCCAGCTCAGGTGCTTCCAGCAGCAATGGCAGTTGCCGGGGCTAGCAATAATCTTTTTCCTTCCATTTATCATGCAATAAAACCACTTATCTTACCTCTGTGACTTCTATTAGCCTATTCATGAATTACCATGGGGAGCCGAATAACCACTACGATGAAAGTGCATGCCGTCTGCAGTAAACTAACTGGTTCGACCAGTAAAAACTGTGCATGTAATTGCTTTCGCCTTCTTTTTACTTGACAAATTCATTGAAAAATTGGCGCATATAAGATCCGACAGAATGCGATCTGGTCGGTGCGTCTAATCATTTAGTATTTGCTGAAAAAAAAATGCTTCGCACGCAATGGACGGTGTTGTATGGAATAAAAATCGTAAGCGAATTATTTTGCTGCGAATGTGTGAATGCATGGCAACTGGCCCATCTCAAAATAATTTGCTACTAACCCATGAAACCAAAGGGCGGGCTCAACACGAAAGTAGTCATGAAATTTATGAGCGTGAACGCAGCAGCGCGTGGCAGATAGCCTCGAACCCTACTCTTGTCGATACGCGGCGGTCGCCTTCATAAACAAAGTGGAAAGGGATGTGTGTCCTTCTGCTTGCTGGAAGCAGGCAAGGCGGCATAGCCCTTTCCACCACGTTGATAAAAGCAGCCGCCGCGTGTCGCCACAACTAGGTCTTGAGGATACTTGCCATGCGCTCCCGTATTCACGCTCATAAATTTCATGGCTGTACACATGTTTCTTGCGTGTTCCCTGTGCAATAAATATGACAATACACTCCGGTTACATTTAAATAATGGACAGTAGTCCGCCCAATATATTGGTTCGAAAACTACAAAGGCATGCACTCTGCTTTTAGCGCGTGCATTATTACGGGAAGCTGAAGCAAGACAAGGAAGTAGCTGCCAACGTTCTTCCATAGCGTGCCGCTCTTGACATCGCATTTCAGTGTCAAATAAAATATCGCGGGAAAAAAAAATATCAAAAAATGACTACAAGGATGTTATAGTTGCCTGACAACGGACGGTGTGAAAATAACAGCTGTCGCTTCAATTTCCAGGTACGCGTGCGTGAACGCGCACACACGCACGCACGCTTTTTCTATCTTTGACCAACCCCAAATCGGGGCAAATCGACGCAAGGCGAGTATGATATACATTTCAGCACGCGATGGAAAATTTTAAAGGCAGTAAGCAACCTAATAAGGCAAACTGGATGCAAGAAGAAAGACGTACAGTCCCCGTCAAAAGTATACAGCCCAAGGGGTTTACTTCTAAGCTGTTTAGCGGGGCTCCCTAGCACATCTAGCACTCCAAAGATTGGGAGGGTTGAGGAAGCGATGCTATTCCTCTCTCGAGAGGTCACGGTCGCTGAGCATGCATAACGAGGCACGCAGCAGGCCTCACAAGCAAACCCCTTGGGCCGTATGGACCTCCTTCACCCCGCGACGTCACGAAGATGCGGTGGCGCTGATGTTAGCAGCGACTTTCGCATGGTAGGCAAAACAGGTTCCGCTTGCCCGTGCCTACCGCAGCTGCCGCAGTTAGCGGCGGCTGCTTCAAGCCTGTGCACTCCAGAAGCAGCATATATTGTCCAGCTGCGTCACTGCTGGATCCGCGTAGGAGCATAAAAAATATTAAATTAGCCTCGATAGGTTTCTCGCGCATAAATGCCGCATTCGGAAACTGGCTAACAGGCATTGGGCCACGGTAGTAAAGCGCGAAGTCTGGGAGTCGATAGGCACTGCCACTCAATGCACTTAATAGCATGCAAGTTACTGCGTTCATTCACCTGAACTTGAGGATAGTAGGCTGATAATTGCTCAAGGAAAAAAAGACATGTAGCTGCACACATACTTATCACCTTGAGCCGGGGTGCACGGGGCGCCGACAGGTTCACTCGCCCCCAAGGAATGCGTTTTTTTGTTAATAGCACACCATGTTTTAATGGCGCGTTTTGTGACATTTAATATTTACTTGAAACTGTTTCTTGATATCACGACGTAATTATTTCATTCGAGTAGAAAGAAGTCTGGTAAGTTGTGTCAATCTTGCGCGGTCGCGTTGGTATGCTTAGAATAGCGTACCTTAAGTGTGCTAAACGCCATATGCTTTTTCATTGTATCATGCATGTGTCATGTTTCATGGGGTAATACATGATCGCGAAGCTTGTTTGCAAAGAACCAGCCGCAGGCGTGCTACTAACAGACACGTGGCGAGATTGAGAGGGGACGCGGCATGAAAAGTGTTTTCGTTATTCATGCATGCGATATGTAACTAAACTTGGTGCAAATATGAAATTCCTACGCTAGTTTCAGTCATTACTTTTATTTATAGCTATACCTGGTGCAGTTCTGGGCAATTATAATTAACACCGTCGTCAAGTCCCCCGAGGTCTCAAATAATTGAGTAGATAGTGCGCAGTTTTTTTATGCCAGCATGTACATAAAGCCCTGTTCTGTATAATGACGCGATTAGTTCTTTTTCTATATGATCAGTACTTATGCATGCATAGTTACATGAAAACGTTTCTTACAAAAAATAACTAACACAATACTGCGCGTGTAGGGAAAAAAATCGAGAGATTTATTACGCTCCTCAACGTCTCAGGAATAGTTTGCGACAAATGGAATCATTTGATTTTCATGCGAATTATGAAGGTGAGTGATCCAGTCGCAGAAAATGTGAGAGGTCAGAAAACGAACTTAAAAGTTTATTCCCTCGTTTATGGCATCTTCGCTTTCGCTTTGGTCAAAGAAATGCGGCACTGAAATCAAAGAAATTACCTCAATTTTTGACGACCACACTTTTAAAAAGCGTAATTTATAAATTTCTACTCAATATTTTGCTATAATTTTTCGTCACGAAACTAGACTTCAGGGCTAGGAAAGAAAATAAGTCTAGAAATCAAAAAATTTCACCAAATCGACCAGCTTAACAAGAGGACAAGTCGGCCTGGCTGGTGCGTGGTCATGCGGCTAAAAACAGCGCTAAGCGAGACAGGAGATCGGGACACGACGCTGTCCCCACTTTTCGCGCAGCGCGACACGTACGTATGTCAGCAGACGATGAGCGCATGTCTGCTCCGACGAAACAACGCCAGCACTTCCCCTCACTACTGTCCCGAAGTAAAATAATCCCCGGCTAGTGCAGAGTGTCAAAACTTGTTTTATTCAATGCCTAGCGCATAAATAAACGGCAGGAACGCTTTCTACATGTTTACTACTAACCATATATACAATACACAGTGGCAAACTATTTCTCTTTATAGGCCGCACGTGGGCAACGCGAGCTCGTGTACTTCGACAAATTACTAAGTTGGAAGCATCGACCATTGCTATGATTCGCAGAAACTGGAAATGCGCCTATAAGCCTTGGAAACCCGCACTCAACACCTATCCGCGACGCCACTCCCCGACCTTTTGCCTACCACGAGCTCGCTAGCGACTGCAGCGCCACCTCGTTTGTTTACAAACATCCAGGAGGTCCATACTTTTGACGGGGGGTGTACGTCTAACATAAATAAGAGCACACAGTTCAGGGTCCAAACGGGAGAGGGGAGGGGGACGCCCTAAGTGCCTACAGAACTATCCCTTTATAGCTGGCCCCTTTTTTGACAACGTTTCTCCCCCCCCCCCCCCTTCCTCGTTCAGTGTTTAGACTTAGTCCGCTTCGTGAATGATGTGCATCTATACTGCATTTTTGTAAACCTTGGCAAAATTCTGTTCAAATTGACCGTCCCGAATTGGTTCCAAGATGCCGCCGCATGTACGACGAATATTTTTTCTGAGGCGAACTCATTCCAACACGCTGCGGTGATAACCCTCTCGGTAGGAATTTCACGTCTCTTGTGCAATATCGATTCATCTCAGCGGTAAACAGAAATTGACAGTTGCCCACTTCTCCAAACCTTGTTTTTCACCAACCCTAGATTCTATGGTCGGACAAGCATCCGTCGAGCGTTGTCTGAAGTTGTCTAGCTGTCTTTGTTACAGTTGTATTATCATAGATGTAACATTATTTGATAAAAAAATATTTTTTTTTCCGGCGCTCCAGTTGGCAGATTACACTCTAGACCAGGAGTGTTCCGACTACTACTAATATTACTATGCATCAACAGGGACGAAGTGATTGTACGCGCAAAAGACAAGGGCATAAAGAAGAACACAAGAAAGGCACTGACTTCAACTATAAGGTTCATTGCAAAAAAAAAAAAAAAACGCCAGAAGTATATACCTGGGACATAACACAGCATGTAACAGGCAACTATAACATCCTTGTAGTCATTTTTTGATATTTTTTTTTCCCGCGATATTTATTTGACACTGAAATGCGATGTCAAGAGCGGCACGCTATGGAAGAACGTTGGCAGCTACTTCCTTGTCTTGCTTCAGCTTCCCGTAATAATGCACGCGCTAAAAGCAGAGTGCATGCCTTTGTAGTTTTCGAACCAATATATTGGGCGGACTACTGTCCATTATTTAAATGTAACCGGAGTGTATTGTCATATTTATTGCACAGGGAACACGCAAGAAACGTGTGTACAGCCATGAAATTTATGAGCGTGAATACGGGAGCGCATGGCAAGTATCCTCAAGACCTAGTTGTGGCGACACGCGGCGGCTGCTTTTATCAACGTGGTGGAAAGGGCTATGCCGCCTTGCCTGCTTCCAGCAAGCAGAAGGACACACATCCCTTTCCACTTTGTTTATGAAGGCGACCGCCGCGTATCGACAAGAGTAGGGTTCGAGGCTATCTGCCACGCGCTGCTGCGTTCACGCTCATAAATTTCATGACTACTTTCGTGTTGAGCCCGGCCTTTGGTTTCATGGGTTAGTAGCAGATCATTTTGAGATGGGCCAGTTGCCATGCATTCACACATTCGCAGCAAAATAATTCGCTTACGATTTTATTCCATACAACACCGTCCATTGCGTGCGAAGCATTTTTTTTCAGCAAATACTAAATGATTAGACGCACCGACCAGATCGCATTCTGTCGGATCTGGAATGCGCCAATTTTTCAATGAATTTGTCAAGTAAAAAGAAGGCGAAAGCAATTACATGCACAGTTTTTACTGGTCGAACCAGTTAGTTTACTGTAGACGGCATGCACTTTCATCGTAGTGGTTATTCGGCTCCCCATGGTAATTCATGAATAGGCTAATAGAAGTCACAGAGGTAAGATAAGTGGTTTTATTGCATGATAAATGGAAGGAAAAGATTATTGCTAGCCCCGGCAACTGCCATTGCTGCTGGAAGCACCTGAGCTGGGACAACGGAAATAAAGGATAGCAGGCAGTGTCTAGAAGTGAAATGAAAGAGGTGAGGGGATAGTAGAAAGGTCAGGGGGAGAGGTACACTGGCAATAAATCTATTTACATATTAACATAATAACATATATACAGGTAGCACGCACGTGAAGGTCTTGTAGAGCACAGTGCAAACACACGCGCACGACATAAAGTCAATACAGCTGGAGTGGGGGGCGTCCAGCTGTTCATCGTCCAAGGTAGCACACGCGGAGCGTTCCCCGTCTGTTTGAGGAATGCACAGAGGCTCACCACTGTTCGCTCGCGGACGCGCACACTGCCCTGCGGCCACAACAGCACCGTGAGAGCGTCTGGGAGAATGCCCAGAGCCCTGTAGGCTGCGAGCATGTCACGACGAGCATCGGCGAACGCGGTAGAGCGAAAGAGCAGGGGCTCTAGAGTTTCCGCCGCACCGCATCCGTCACAGAGGGCAGGGCATGTCAAGAGGCAAGGCAGTCATTTTAGCTGCTGGGCTGACTGCTGGTTACCTCAGGCAGTGCTTTCTTTTTTGCTTTTTCCCTGGCCTCTACAGCAATCCTGTTCCAGTCTGGTCGGCGCACTTCCATGGAGCGAGCAACGCGGGAGTCTACAATTTCTGGAAGAAGGCAGTCTCTATAAAAACGTACAAGGAATGGCTTCATTTTCGTTGCCCAGAAATTGTCATCTCGGCGTACCTCTTGCACGTGTATTCCCTTTGTTGTATACACTACGAAGTCACAGACACTCCTTCTGGTGACATGAAGCTGGCCCTGCACTTGGTAAAAATATCTGTGCGATCGTCTAAACACTGGATCACCTTCTTTTTGCTTCTTCTCTGAAAATTTTCGCGCAGCTTCCAGGGGCTCATCTTCCCTTGCAGTTAACGGCATTTCACCTCTACAATTCGGTCCTCGTCCACTACCCCGTCAGGTGACGCTGCAGGAATCCATGCTAAAGGTCAACAAACAGCCCGCATGGTTGAGCAACTCTGTTCATCTGTGCTCCAAATAACTGGAGTGCAACGCTCTCATGCTGCTTGCCGTGCTCCGTGGCAGAATTTGTGAAGCTCTTTGGATGAAGCAGGGCCTTTACCGGTG